>NC_090880.1:5026646-5034146 GCF_036669935.1 Montipora foliosa
GCGTACGGCAGGCAGACTCCATGTTAGTAAACCATGTTTCGGTTATAGCAACTAGATCAGGTTTATACTCACATACAAAATCAATAAATTCACCAGCTTTGTAGCTTTGTTGTTTAGGGACTGTGCATTAATGACACAGAAGTTCAGATCGATATTACTAAGCAGTGCAGAGGTACCATGACAACGATTTAGAGATAACAAGTTCCGATCGTTTTTGCACATGATGCCGTTTCTTGGACAATGACACCACGGGTATTCTGAACACTGCGTTTGTACTAGAAGTAGTAGTGACGAGAGGCTTGTTCCCAAACAAAAAAGGAGTGTAGTATTGTTTAGTCGACAGAAGTTTATTGACGTTGATGAGATTGAATGGATTCCTTGTTCTGGTGGACTGTGAAGCGCGACGTGTCGAAGAACAATGAGTACGAATCGCCAAGTTGCTTTGATTTTGTGTGGGACCAGGTTTTAACTTGAAAACCAGATCACCTTCAAGCATACAATGGAACATTGCAAGCGAATTTGAATAATATACTCAAGAGCGTTTACCACTCTTGATCTTGACGTTGAGTACAGGTGAACAACATTTCATGTCATTGATAGCAGAACGTGGAAAATGACTGGAAGTGACAACAGTAACAATGGATCTGTCGAGGAGTGGAATGAGTAACAAGTACTTATCTGGCTGTCCATAAAATGGACTTTCGTGAGGAAACGTCGCGATTTGAAGTTTTTATGGATTCCTCGATCAGTTGAATTGGCAGTTACAACTGTCTCAAATAACGCGATGTCACGCGCTCTCGCATCGTCAGGGTTGTCTGCCTGTGGTACAGCTGAACGAAACAGTGTCGAGGCGAACGGTTGCGAACACAATTTGCGAAAGAAAGAGCCAGCAAAGACTTCCTCGTCGCTGTCCATATGAAGAACGCATGAACAGATTGATGGTGCCGAGAGAAAAAAATGGTTAACCTGCATCAAAACAACTAAAGAAACGAAAACAAAGTTAAGTCCCTTGAATTCAAAGTATATTGTTTCTCAAAAAACCCGTGAAAATCACGCCGTTATGCCAGGAATTTTTTCAAAAATCTATTTTTCAAAACCCTTCGAAAATCACACAATTATGTCAGCTCCATAGACCTAATCGGCTAACTCAATGTTGTACCCAATTCAAATCCCCCGGGATTAAGATTCTTTGTGTATTGTATTTGCATGATAATGAAGCAATGAACAAAACGTTTTATTCCCAAAGGGTTTGAATTGGGTACAACATTGAGCTAGCCGATTAGGTCTATTGTCTTCGTTATGATCCCACAAAAGTATGAGCCTCCAAATTAGCCAGTACTTGTTCCCTTGAACAAAAGATCTTAATTATTTAATCATAGTACATGGGTGGTACAACAGCGGCAGAAAATTCAGTTTATTAATTTTTTACATTATTAAGACAGATAAGTGTGTTATACATTTTATAAAAATAAGTCTGGAATAAAATCATGAAAAACCATGAAATAAGTCAGATACATACCTCGAAAGTCGGTATGAATCCATAAACATATCTCGGGCCCACGGATTATTTATCTCTTACTTGTTATGAATGATTTCACCACAGGGAACACCATACTGCGTCGTTACGCGACTCAAGGACCAACAACGACACGAAGGCCAAGTGAGTAAAAGTCGTACTCGGTTTTGAAACACTTAGTAATTAAACAAAAATTGTAGTAGTATTTGTAGTAGTATTGTAGTAACTTGTATTGGATAGACAACAGATGCCAAGGTAAGAAAAATTCAACACCAACAGCAACTTAAACTATTTGTGTCTTAAAATCAAGATTAAAGTTACTTGATTTCTGTCACTTAAATTGAAGTCATGTTCTTGTTGTTACGGGTTGCTATGCGAAGCATTTGGATCCTCAACTTCTTTAAACATTTAATATTACAATTGCCTCAGCAGATGACTTGAGTCATTTGAAGTTATAGCGAGCTTATTAAGTAATTACTGGAAATTACTTCATAATATCAATTAGAAATAGTTTTTGTAGCGCTGATACAGTGAGTCTTCCTTTGTTTCTGAAGGACGCGATAAAGGCGAGGCACCACCTCCACCAACACCTGCTCCGGAGCCAAAGCAACCATCAGAAGAGGAAAGAATAGAGTCTGTCAACATTGACATTCAGGGACTCAACACATCTGAGGTAAGATCGCCAAATAAACAATGGCTCTGCACACACGTTTTTTACTTGTGTGCATTTCTTTCCCTTTCAACTTCGAATCTGCGACGTGAGCACTAAAGCATTAAACGAGAAATTTTAATATTATTTCGTCATTCGTCGTTATCGGAATAATGGATACCTTTCTGCAAGTTGTTGCAAATTTGGTCAGAAATAACCTTTGAGGTTACGATGGTTCCCTCCGCCAAGCTCCGGTCGCAACTCTCTTATACGTATTGAAAATAAACCAGTATATTTTAAGTTGTGGGCTACGAATGGAATCCAAACTATCAGCGATTCAATGATCAACGACGGAACTTTTTTTCCTTCTCGGAATTCAAAGAAAGTTTCAAAATTAAGCCAACGTTTTTATCTTTTATGGGTATCATTTCATCGGTAAAGCAATTGTGGAATAAGTTCAAACCAAACACCCTAAGAGAAGACTCTAACTACGATAACTTTCCTAACTACGATAACTTTCGTCCACTTTTCTTTAATAAATAAACCTACTAGAGTTGTCTACCAAAAAGTAGTAAAGAAGAGAAGAAGAGAAAGATACCCCTAAAGAGTCAAAAGAAATGGTCCATAGACTGCATGTGCGAACAAAATGAACGTGTGGACTGGAAGGCCGTATACCAACAGCCTTTTCGATGTACCAAATTCTCAAAATTTTTAGCATTCCAGTGTTTATTTTAAAGTATTCCACAGAAGGCTAGCCACATATGAAATGAAATGTTGATAGAACCCACTGGGAACTCGGAAAAATCCGAGCCCCATATGGGATTCGAATCCATGACCCTCCGTGATCTAGTTGGATGCTCTAAGTCGGATGCTCAAAGAGCTAAAGTATGCTCTCAGTCGTTGTTTGAATCTGTAGCTGCGTGATGCATCTCGAGTCAAAGACCCACATTTTACCCGTGCTCGCCAGTGAGTCTCCAGCAGCTCATCAGTGGTTAGGGCATCCGACTAGATCACGAAGGGTCGTCGCTTCGAATCCCATCTGGGACTCGAATTTTTCCGAGTTCCCAGTGGGTGCTATCAACATTTCATCTAATATGTGTAAAAAATTTAAGCTTATCGATAATGACCGACGCAGTTTCTGTCAAAAGGAAGAGGAAACACTAACACGCTTATTTTGGAGCTGCACAGTAACTTCTGTTTTCTGGAAAGAGGAAGAACCCACTTGGACTGAAGCCTCAGGTTTTTAAAACAAAACATCATTACTTTTTGCTTGTAGATGCGCGTTTCTATATTTGGACCAGCAGAACAAACGGCAAAAGCCCCGGGGCTGGCTTTCCCTGTTTTCTCTCACATTACAACCCCTCCATTTGTAAATAATTATAACTGTTTTCTTTCCTTGCTTGTGCGAAGTGGCCAAGAACGCATCATTGTCATTTCGTGAAGACGTTGGCAGTAAAAATATATTAATTGAATGTAATACGGTAGTGTTTTGTGTAACATGTAAGAATGTAAATAATAATACGTAAGTCATTGTTTAACTATATCACAAACTGCAGATAGTACTGTTTTGGCCTTCTAGGCCTATTAGTGCAGTGCTGATTACTAAGATGGAGGTTAAGCTTAAAATCCCACCCCAAATATCTCACACATGTGGTACATCTAAGCCATGCCAGAGTGCACAAAATAGCGAGCTAGTGAGCATGCTCAATTGCTAGCGGCAATGACTCATCCTAGTAGAGTGCTCAATTTGGACATGAAGGCAAAAGCTTTGTAATGCCAAAGAGGTATATCAGTTTCGACACCATTTTCCTCCATTTTTTTTCAAATATCAGTTTGGCTAGTTTGCAGTAGCTCGAATAAATAAGAAGGAGAAGGAAAGGGAGTAAGGGGGGGGGGGGGGGGGTAGTTTGAGCAACGTTATAATTCCAATTCCAATGATGTCGCGGCCATCGTAGATCGCAAGGTCAATCAAAGGAATTTTGGGGATGACGCTGACGTCATTGAAATTTGCTTACCAGAATAGGCGCATTAAGTTGGCTCCCTAGAGTATTCGCGAATACCATCACTACAGGGCACGAGTTACAAAAGGAAACCTAATCAATTTCTCATAAAGTTTTCGCTTTAGAGATTTACCAGTACGTATAATATATAGTAAGGCTTATTTTTTGGGTGTCAATTTTTGCATTATGATCGTAACCATGGCAACATCACATCTAATGACACGCAGATATATTTCTGTTTTTGGCCTAGATTCCTTAAAATTTACTCTTTCCTTCGGTGAATTTTTCTCACCGAACATGATATTGCCTGACATTTTGAAGGGATAAAAAGTCAAGGTCGTTCAAACGGTTTTGCCAATATTCTGTAATTTGTCATTTTTCTAAATATATTCGATTAGCTCTGACAAATTTTAAGAAATGTGAACATTTGATAGAAACTGTACGTGATTAAAACTGAGGCAGTTTGAAGAAAAAATTACCAAAGGGAACGCGAGAAAATTAGCAATTAATTTTACAGATTTGGTCACGCAGACGTCACAAATTACGCACCATACTAGTGCCCAGCCTCCGCGCGGCCCTAAAATTCTAGAGAGCTTCCTTAAAGGCCTACGTTCAACCGACAGGCTTCTCGACCTTTTGTGTTTTTTTTTTTTTAATGAAAATTCGCATTGCTTATTGCAGTGATCTGATTGGATAAATTTCAGCTTTGGAAGGATTTTTATATATGAAAATTCTTCACGGCTCGCAATGCCTGTCTGTCTAATGTGGGCCTTTAATGTATTTTTTCGCTTGTTATAGTGGAACAAACCAAAGGAGGACGCATTCAAACAATCCGTTGCAGAGGCAGCCACCATACACTGCACAAATGATAACAATTGTATATCAAGCAGGTAACGAACTCTGAGGAAACATGATTGCATTCACTGGAAAAACCAGACCGTCCTTTTGGTCGTCTATTTTTGGCTGGGTGGCTGATTGACTGACTGACTGACTGGCTGACTGACTGACTGACTGACTGGCTGACTGGCTAAGTATAAGGAAGGGTTACGTTTTTACAAACGTTGGTCGTGTAGCACTTATATTTCAACAGACTTAACTGATTAGAGCGTAATGTGAAGTGCTAGTTTTGTACCCCATATGAACTTTGTGAGCGTTAGCCCTACTCATGGAAATGGGCCCACACAAAGACAGAGAAAAACTCTGACGAGAGTGGGAATTGAACCCACGACCTTCGGGTTAGATCAACGCTGCTTTACCGACTAAACTACAAGGTCAGACGGGAGCAGGCCGTGGGAACTGAAGATTTCAATGTCAATGTCAAGATGTGGGTTCAATTCCCACCCTGGTCAAAGTTTTTCTCTGTCCTTGTGACTGGGTGGCTAGCTGACTGACTGACCGACTGACTGACTGACTGACTGACTTTATTATTTTTATTATTTTATTGGCACGAGCTCTTTCCTCATTTAATCTTACCCGTGAACACTTATTATTTTTGAGTCGCTTAACGAAGTCTGCAAACAAAACTTTCTGCCCTATTTTACTTTTCTGCACTCTGTTTGGGATTAATTGACAGGCTTTCGACCAATCAACGCGCTCAAATTTTCCTGTATATTATTAGGTATAAATAAACACTTGCAAATTTTTTTTTCGTTAGTCTGAAAAATTAACCGTACCCGCGTGATTATTAGTACCACATTACACGAGAAACCATGTGATTACCTATACTTATATATCCTGGACTGGTCAACAATAAAAGGCATACAGTAATCATGTTTCTTTGTCTTTGTAAAGCTCTAAACGCAAGCGCCGATCATTAAACAACCTCATATTCACCGAGGATCAAGTACATCTCTTGCCTGGTTACCCAAAACAGGTTTCTCAAGTTCCTCTTGTGGCCATCGCAGCATTTTACTTGCAGACTCTTCCCGGATCATCAAGCTCCGTGATAGACAAGAGTGTTTTGGTGGCAATTGTGAAGTCGTCTGTGGCGGAAATCTCCTCTGCTCTCAATGCAAACATCTCAAATGTACAAAAACTCTTTGACAGCACAACCACAACAGCACAAATATCAGAACTACCATCAGCAGCAACAACAACAGCACCAACATCGGCAACAATATCAGCAACAACATCACCAACAACAACTGTACCAGCAGAAGAGGAGGTCCCCAATACAATTCTTTATGCTATAATTGTTGGTGTTATTGGTGCTCTTGTGTTTGTCATTGTCGTCAGCTGGCTATGCAGAGGAAAAAAACGGTAAGCGGTCTGACAAGGGCCCTCGCTCGATATGTAGAAGACGTCGAGGTGTCTTTAAGTTTCCTAAAAAAGGAACCTGTTGTACTTTCTCTAAAAATAAACACTAAACAAGTTTTGTTTTTGTTAACAGTGAAAGGTCGCGTCGTGGTGAGGAAAAGAACGATGCGTTGGGCCTGGAAATGAGCCATGTAAAGCGTACTGGTGATATTGGATACTACAATGACACTTACGCGTAAGTAAACGCTTATGGCGTTATATCTCCGCCAAAATTCGACATCCAAGTTTCAAATTTGAGTCTTGATTTTCATATTCGACATCGAAGTTTTACATCCAACATTGAAGTTTTGAATTTGACATCCAAGTTCTGAATTTGACATCGAATTTTTGAATTTGACATTGAAGTGGAAAATTCTGTATTTCACATTCGACTTTCAAGTTTCAAATTCAACTTGCAAGTTTTGAATTGAACTTCACGCATGAATAACTTGACCTTCAATTTCGTATCCTTGGTAACAGCAACCACTGATGTACTTGACTGAGGGTTCGCAAGGCTCGGAAATGTGGGAATGCGGCTGAAATATTGAGAAGACTGGCAGAGGTGGTACAGGAGAGATTAACAGTACTTTTACTTTTATCCCTTCGAAATTGATTTAGTAGTTCTAGCTAAGACTAGATTATGCGGCTAGAAAATTAGTGAACATAGATAGAGGACTTCAGGGACTCGACGAAATTGTTCGAATCTGAGCCTCCTTCTTTCTTTCCATCTACTCACTCAGCTCCTAGGGTATTTTCTGCGAATCGGGCGACCATCAGGGTTTTTAAGTTCCCGTCATAGCTCTTAGACTATCCACGCGAACCTTCAAGAGAAGGATGGGAAAATACGGTCTCTAGTTCAAGGTCAGATCGTTCCAGCATAGTCAATTCTTTCAACGAAGGAGTCGGATCGTTTCACTTAGAAAAAGACAAGAAAACACTCTTATCCAACGGAAATGTAAAAAGGTTCCTGCTCAATGCATGTCTAGTTGAAAGAACGAGTTAACACAAAGCTCCATCGTCGCTGACTGTATTCGAACTTT
>NC_090880.1:5046646-5049146 GCF_036669935.1 Montipora foliosa
AACTCTATCCCTAGTCGCTGAGCCATGCTCAAGGCTCAACACTGACAACCCAGAATCTGCAGCGGTCACTTCAGAACAGATGGAAGTTGCAATTGTCGATGCTATGGCAGATTTACAGTCGATTAAAAAGCCAGATGAAATAAAGACCTGCGCGCACTTAGCTGACCACTTCATCGCCCATGTCTTCAAGAAGTACAGTGACACTGATGACGTTCGCGTAATCTTTGATAGATATGACGTGCCATCATCACTGAAGATGGCTACTCGTGCGAGAAGACAAGGAGGACAGCACCCAGTGGCGTATCACATCACAGACACCACAATCATAGCTAAAGTCCAAATGAAGAGGCTATAGTCTCATGTCAACATAGAAATGGAACTAACGTCTTATCTTTCTCTGAAGGTGATGAGCAGCACGCAAACGATTGGAAAGCGTATAGTTGTGGCATGGGCAAGTCAATGTCACACCTCCAGAGCAATCAAGAGGAAGCTAATAAGAAATTATTGCTGCATGCCCTGGATGCAACAGCCTCGGGTGCAAAAAGAATCCGCATCCATTCATCAGACACTGTCTGAGGCGTTATCCAGAATTGTGTGAGGATACTGCTTTCGTAACTGGAGTTGGAAACAGGCATCGTTTCATTCCACTACAACCAATAGTTGAAGCGCTCTGTCCTGAAAGAACAGCAGCCTTGCCAGGATTCCATGCAATGAGTGGAGCAGATAACTCGGGTAGCTTTGCAGGAAAAGGAAAGCAAGCCTGTTGGAAAACGTTCCTGGAAGCAGGTCCAGAAATTATCACTGCTCTTGCAGATCTTGGCACAAGTGAAAACCCGACTGAAGCTACCGAGGCTGCCCTTGAGCACTTCTCCTGCCAATTGTATGTACCCAATACATCAATTATCAAAGTTAAGGATGCAAGGTGGTGGTTGTTCAGAAAAAAGCAGGCACAGTCTGACAGGTTGCCTCCCACCAAGGCTACCCTACATGAAGCATTAATGAGAGCACACTACCAGGCTATGGTATGGAACAATGACAAAGTAGTCAACCCTGAATTTCCATCGCCGCAAGATTACGGTTGGATGATGGAAGATAACGAATGGTTGCCTGTGGTTACAAGACTGCCACCAGCACCAGAAGCAGTAATCCATTTAGTCAAGTGTGGATGCGTCAAGCAAAGATGCGAAACAAATCATTGCCAGTGCAGAAGGGCTGGCCTCAATTGCACTGATCTATGCAGCTATTCTGACAATGGGAATAAATGTGACAACGAAGAGCATATCGCTCTAGTGGAAGAGAATGATAATGAAGATGAGAGCAATGTGGACGATGATGATGATCATGACACCTTTTAAGAGCAATTTCGAAGTCATTGTTGACAGGAAAACATTTTATCACTTCATTTTTTAAAGGAACCTTGAGAACAGTATATAGCTACAAGTACTGTATATCAAATTTGTTTCCACTTTTAAGTCACATGTTTGGTCATGTGACCTAGAATGAATGCAACATTCAGTAACTGAGTATCAAGGATGCCAAATGTTAGAGTGAGGGTAAATTTCAGTTAATTTAGAATCGTTTCTGATAGCCAAAGAACTTAAAAGGAAACTTTGCCGTGTTTGCATGCAATACGTTTTGCTAGCCGTACTAACTAATTGCTGGAGTACCAACAACATTTTTACTTTTGTTTACGGTCTCCTTAGCATTTCTAGGTAGGTGGTTTACTTTCACCACAAAATTCTCAAGGGGATACACAAGCTCCCAGACTAGCTCCCACTAATGACTCTCAGCGGTGTTCTCTTTTCACTCTTCCTTCTCTCTTTCTATGCTTTTTCCTTTCTGCCCTCACTCTCCAAACTCTACATTCTCGTTACCTTCTTCTTCAACTGGCCGACAACGCCTACGTCTTTTACACATATATAGTTTCGCTAATTTATTCAAATTAAAAATGCGTTTTTACGTGACTACATAACAACATTTAAAAGAAGCTCATTAACACTACGACAGGAAAAGACCGGGATACACTAGGCGATAAGTCGCTGCGACGCGTCGCGGGGATAAGTTGCCGCAACAAATCGCCTTGTGTGACACGGTTAATTTCATGAAAATCATTGTCGCTGCGGCAGAATTTTGTCGCCGCCATCAGTCGCACGAATTCAAACCAGTTTGAATTCGTGCGACTTTTCGCAGCGACAAAATTAGCGAAAGCAGCGTTGTCGTATCGTGTGTACACTTCCGGCAACAAGTCGCTGCGACAAAATATAAATGAACCAGTGAGAGATTACGTTTACCATGCCCAAGTATGGAGGCATTTGCTCAATTTGTTTGACAAGAGAAATTCTGAAAATGGCGACTCAAAGATTATACTCGTGTTTGAAGGATTCAATGCGTCATGTATTTACCATGAAGTGCCCAATGTCTCTTACCCAGGTCCCTACAGGTATTGAATCGCTCCTGCGGCCTTTTTTCTCGATTTCCTCCGATTTCTGCTTCAAAAACG
>NC_090880.1:5056646-5061646 GCF_036669935.1 Montipora foliosa
TCACCCTTCACCCTTACCCTTCACCCACCACCCTTACCCTACACCCTTCACCCTTCACCCTCACCCTTCACCTTCACCCTCACCCTTCACCCTCACCCTCACCCTCACCCTTCACCCTTCACCCGCGACCCGCGTTTTCGCAACGCCGGTACAAGCGTGAGACTATTTTTTCCAGCTATACCAATGTTTTTACTTTGTCTTCAGAAGATTCCAATACGGCATCTATGTTGTTTGTCGAGTTATTTTCTTTGTCGCTGTCATCTTCAGAGTAGTTCTCAATAAAGTACCCGCTGCTTATTAAAGAATTAGTATTTTGATTTCTATCGCTTTCAATAGTTGGATCCATTTCAGTTACATTTGAGTACGTTTCAGTTTCATCCAGCTCGCGGAACGAGCATCTTTTAGTGTACGTCTACCGCGAAAAGCGTGAGCCAATTTCTTTGTATTTGTTTTGAGCGCCCCAAGAAGAAATCGATTAAGCCAACTCAACGTCGAACTTCAGTAATCCAAACAAGGCGTCACAATAGACCCTTTGAATAAATGGCGCCCAAATTTGAATAACAATACTTGATACATCCTTGCCCTCGTGTTTATGTTTCAAAGGATTTTTCTCATGCATGTGAGGCTAAGGATGTATCAAGTATTGTTAATCAAATTTGGGCGCCATTTATGCAAAGGATCTATGCTCAACATGATTTTGGATTTCGTGGTTTGCTTTTAATAACCAATGTAAACAGACCCACGTGCCTTCTATTGTGCATTGCCCAATCAAAATACCGCCACGTGCTTGCTATTGTGCATTGCCACGCGCTATCTGTATTGTGCATTTTGCTGCACCGGAAAAAAAACAAACTGAAATCTAACATGTTTTATAACTCGGTGCCCTTACGGGTCCGAGTAATTAACGAAACTACATTCAAGAGAAAAGAAAAGTCCAATGTTAAACTCATTCTGAACTCGCTCGAAAACGAACACTAAACTGAAGCCGCTGTTTCTTAAATTCCCCATTGGTCACTGTTGGCAATGCGTGAATTAAGGCCCGACGTTACCTATTGAACCGTTGGGTAGTGGAACTCAATGGAACTTGATCGAACGATTGGGTTCGATTAGCTCGATAATCGAACAAAATCGAACCTAAAAATTTGTGAGAGAGAGTTCGACTGCGTTCATTTCCGAATTAATCAAACCCAATCAAACTTAATCGAGCCCATCTTCGAACCCATCCATCTTCAAATCGAACCCAATCGTTCGATTGTTCAAATTTTTTTGTGAGTTCGATTGCGTTCGATTACCGAACTCAATCGAACCCAATCGCGTGATTTCGTTCGATTGAGTTCGATTTGGTTCGATTAGTAACGTTGGGATTAAGAGGAAGTGATATAAAAATAATAAATGTAACAAAAACCGCATTTATACCTCTTTCGTATTAGTAACGATAATAGTCTTAAATGTTAGGTGGCCGAGCAAGGACCATATGAGTAGGTAGCCCCGTTTCTTTAAAGTTAGCTTGAGTCCATACCCACTAAGTAATAAGACTACCCTTCTCATTATATAGAGGGGTATCGTTCAAGAAAGAAACAAAACGGAAATGAAAGGTGTTTTGCCGTTAAAATACCAAGTGCGCGACCAAAACTTTTGACTGGCACACTCAAAGTTAATACCGTTTAAATGCGGCTTAAAACGTAACGTACAACTTAACTACAACGTATAAGGTAAACTGAACATGAAGACAAGAGAAAGTAACATTTCGCTAGCTTGCCATATTTAGAAATGTCAACATACACTATTACTAAATGGCGTTTGGTCTTGAGCTGTGATTAAGGTGATGGCGTTGTTGTATAGGACACCACGGATAAACCACGCAGCACCTAGTTGATAATTAATCAGCCTATATAGCAATGTAGAGTTAATAAGATGTCTTGAACGTCTAATATAAGGGAATCTCTCGTTGTTCACCTCAGTGGATAATATAGCAAATACTGTAGAAAATACCAAATGCAGAATTAGTGTATAGTTATGCAAAATAATTAGCAGACCTGGCAAAAACGATGGGTAATGTGGTTATGGGAAGGGGGCTTTATTGCCAGTGGTTTACCTTTACAGGTTCGAAAGATATCGAGGGCACCAAGTGAATGCGAACATATAGCATGTGCCGGAGCTCTAACTGCAATTATTCCTTGTCTATTATTTTCAGGTAATGTCTCTATGTTGTAAATGATTTAGCTTATTTCACCACACCGACATAGAATACACTGGACATTACTTTTCTACCGAAATGTTCAGCTGGTGATACAAAAAAATTTTGTGCACATTGGTAAGGCGTTCCCTGACAATGAAATTGATTTTTAATTGGGAACCGTTAAAACTAGCACTATCAGTACTGTTCTCCTTTCTGACACCAGCTAAATTTACGTGAAAATAAACACCCTGTTCTTTCCCTTCTCTCAGAATTCCTATTTTATCTTTCCAGGGACGACACTTTCTGTGAGTAATAGCAATATCATCTGGGGAAGGGAAGAGGTCATTATCTGCCATGCGTGCAAACCGTCCGCCACATCCAGTGCACGTTTTTACGCGGGAATGATCGGAAAGAAAGACAAGAGAGAAGGGATTGACACTTTCACCACTAACTTCATGTTGTCCATGTCTTCGAACAATCGTCAGTTTCAAGGGGCGTTGGACTTGCGCGGTACTTTGCAGCCTGTCCACGTGTTCAGTCACAAGGCTTTCTGCTCTCTTTGACTTTTTCCCCTTCTTCCTTTGGTGAGGCTTTTTTCCAGCATTGCCAACGTCAAGACCGTAAGTGGACATTTTGGTGACATTTGTCTACATCGCATTTTTCTTGTGCCATTGTAGAAGACCTTGAAGCTTACCCTTGTGTTCCGCGGCTGCCAATGTATGAGCACAGAGACTTGAGTGGTTGTAAGCTGGACACATAGCATCACAACTGAACATACCGTTCTTGTATTCTGTCACCACATGTGGTTTTGGTGATGTTTCCGATGCTACCAGTACAGTGTCGTCGTGTTGGAAGCACTCTGTAACTCTTTTCATTTGCAGCAGCCTCCGTGCTTTGGCAAACTGATTAGACAAAATGCTCTCTGGGATGCCAGAAATGCCAGACTGTTTATGCGATATTGACAATGTAGATGATGTTTGCAACACTGGACCACTCTCCTTGGCCTTGTTGGTATAAGCCCTTCTCTCGGTGGGGTTCATTTTTCTCCACCTTTCTGGGGATATCTTGAGGTGGCTGTATTCATTTGTCAATCTGCACTCACCCTGATCTAGGATTGCTCCTTCTAATAGTGCATCCTGTTCCTTCACAAGCTCATGGCTTTTGCAAATGAAGGTTACCAAACTGACAAGCTTGTGCTCAGTCTTCAGCTTTAAAAGGTGGTTTTCTGCTTCGTTGTCATTAATGGCATACAAGGAGTCTCCTAGTCCAACCTTCTGTCGGAGAGGTTTGAGAATAGAAACCACAAACCAGTCATAGAATGCTGGTTCCTGGTTGGTGATTTCCCTTTCGCGGTCATTCCAAACTTTTTCCAGGGAGCATAATTTGGCGTAAAAATAATCTGCGTCATCGGAATCTACAATTCCATGGTATGAGGTGGCAGCGACACTTTATCCAAATATGTCACACAGGAATTCATTTTGATCCCTTCCAAGAATACCCAGACTAGACATCTTCATTTCGATGTTCTTGCAAAGATGGATAAAGCATCTATGATGGTCAGCCTCAGGAAACGCTTCTCTAAATGCGTTTGACAAGGCACGTTCGCCATCTGTTCCAAACGCCTTGAGTTGCCCAGTGTGTGGATTGAATCGCTTCATCGCTGAACCTAGATACCTGTAAGTCTGCTCGGTTTTGCTTTGATGAACAAGCAAGGGTCCAAGGAAAACAGGAGGCTTACCAGTTCTCACGTTGTAGATCTTGAGCGGTCTATACGTCGTTGGAGTTACACGGAAATCTCCCAGATTAAACGTAGCATCCACACCAAGAATGGAAAAGGAGCCCTCTTGGGCACAGTACAACTCGATGTCTTTCAATTGCCGGTCAGTGGCAAGAAAGGCCACAGGTTCTGGCGCACCGACAACTTCTCTAACGAAGCCATCTTTGCTCTTGCACTTCTCCATCGCCTCTAGCAAGATATCCCTACTTTGGTTGGTGGAAGGCTCAAAGGAGGTTGTAGACGAAGCTAATGCGTTACTTACTTGTTTTGCATTTCGCGGCAGCTCACTTTTGGAACGACAGAATCCCAACCCGCCTTTTCGACGAACTGATTCGAAAAAGACCTCCCTGGATTGCCATTTCCTCGATGATACAGTTTCCTTCAGTTCTTTAATAGCGCTTGGTCTTGTTCGCACATACGGTTCGTTGCTGTTTTTAGAGTTTCCATGCTGTTTGAGTTTCAGTTGCACTTCCTCCTCTTCATAATAGTACTGAAGCAAGACAAATCGGTGCCTCTGCCACTTGCTGTCGTACAAGAAGGATAACCTCTTGTGATATTTAGCTTCCTTGTCATGATGATGATAGTGCTTGACAACCATTATGAAGTCGGCGTCGTTTCTCTTTTGTCTTGTTATCTTAAGATCCAAGATATCCCCCCTCACATTGCGGTCAACGGAAATGTAGCTTTTTGGAGAACCAGTATGAGTCCACTTGCCAAGATCGTCAGCTTTACAATCATCTGGATGGACAAGGGAGTCTAAGTCAACCAAAAAGGAGGCGTTTTCCATAACCTGAAGTGGCACTTCGGTACAGACGGGCTCTTATACTCTAATTAAAATGTCGACAGCCTCTTCACTTGAATATGCAGAGCCTCTTCCGTTCTCATAGTATGGGATACGCTTGTCGTCTTCGTAATACTTGTTAGATTCCTAGAAAGAGAACATTAACATATCACATATTGCATAGATATAGGAAGGGTTTAAGAGTCGCGCACAGTAACGGAAAGCCCACAAATTTTATGTTAAGATGTATACTGCTGTTTCAG
>NC_090880.1:5069146-5079146 GCF_036669935.1 Montipora foliosa
GGTGTATGAGGCCACCTAAGCAAAAAAAGAGCCACAAGTCAAAAAGGGACTTTGCCGAGTGCTGGAACATGTAGATGTAGATGTGGATGTAGATGTCTTGCCGTTTAGAAGTGCCTCGCTTCAATGCGGATTCTGTCCTTCTTGTGTATTCGGGCATCCTGCCAAGTATGTCGCAAACGTGTGGTTAGTAGGTTCGGAGCAATAGCAGAAGACCCCGCAACACCTCACCACTATTGTTTTCCATAGGCGGCATTCTCTGAAGAACGAGTCGGAATGGGCCCTTTGCATGAAACTGTCACATGGTATAAAATCTGCCCTGCTGGATGGCAAGCTACGCACTGGGACATCAAAAACAAAGAAAAGTCACGATTGGCTGGTTGAAATCGCTTTGTTTTGGAGGCTGTTGCATACCTTTTGCCATCCAGTGTGGCGGATTTTGTACCATGTGACAGTATCATGCTAAGAGCCCATACAATAGAGCTTATTCTTATTCAATGAAATGCAAATAAGCTGCGGGATATTCTGCAATTTAGCCGTTGTTAGTAGTATCCTGTACCTACAGTACTGTCTACTAGTAGAGTCCCTTAACCCTGAACCAGCATTGCCCTTATATCTATATAAAATACCTGTTACCAGAATCTAAAAGTGATAGTTTCCATGAAAGTTTCCCTTCAAGGAAAATGGAATTTTTATTAAATGGGAATTGGTGTTAATTTAGCTTTTACAAGAACAAGACGCCTCTTGGCAATCACGCGGGATGCTGCTGTTTGTGTAAAATGTGAAGGTTGATTGCAAATGTGACTGATCCCTGAAGCCGACTGAGTCACAAGGGAGGTGGTAAAAGAGCTAAGGAAGGTTAGATGAGAATCGAACATTCCCTTTTCGACTTAAGCGTTATCATGAATCAATCTTATTTGTATGAGCTCACTATAAATAAAAGCAATTTTAGTTACATTTATTTACGGTGAAGACCGGAAATGAAGGCAAGGTGTAATATTCTCGCGTTCATCGCTGTTCTATCTCGCTTGATTTCAAAGCAACCTTAGGTTGCTAGCTCTCAGAACAGACAAAGATCACTTGAAGAATACTTTCTTCTGTGAATTCAACCTGAAAACGCAGTAATTCGAAGAAGGGAATTAATGTGTGCGTTGGGAAGTCCGTGCAAGCTTTTCCGATCATCTTTCGAGAGAAAAAATAAAAAACAGACATGCATGTTGTTTGCCGGACGTGACAGTATCAAGCGAAGAGTTTCCTGACACACACCTGGCTAATTACCATATCTAACTATGATGAAAACGACACTCAAGCGAATTTAAAGCGTGGTCTGCCACAAGCATCCCACGTAATTACCACCCTTAATTATAGCTGAGTAAAATTATGACAAATAATATCGCGAAATCTCTGAATTATTTTATTTTTTGTCACTTAAGAACATACCGATAGTTTCTGAAGTTCTTAAATACACGTTCTCATTTTGATGGCACAAGCAATAGTGTTTTGTTCGTCTTCGTCAAATTGGAGTTTTCTCTCGTTTTAAAATCGCTTTTTCCTACCTATACATGCAATGGAAGCAAACTCTCACTAAAATTCTTAACGCCTCATCTCTATCTCTCATTATGTATTACGTTTGTGGTAAATTTGATGTCTTGAGAAAGAGAAAATAAAAGACAGAATTAATCCCCCATAAAGACGCTATACCCATCGCAATCTCTCAAAAGTTATTAGGGACCTTAGGCACGCGCGTTTTTGAGACGCGCACGGCAACCGGAAGAGAACATTTCTCGTGCCAGGACAGTGGTGTCTCCTAGATTTTTATACTAATCATCTCTAATGGAGAAAACATACTTAGGAATGTAGATGTAGTAGTGTCAAGAAAAGATACAAGGGGAAGCAGCTCACTTCCGGTTGCCGTCCGCGTCTCAAAAACGCACGTGCTGAAGCTCCCTATTTTCAGATGTGCTCCACGATCGGGTGGTCCCAAGAGGGTTGAGCGATAACCAATCGTATGTCCCCATTTTTACCAATGTCAACAGCTCCCACGCAATGCACCGTCAAACAAAATGGTGGAGGATGTGGAAAAAGAAACAAAACTTCCACGCAACGCAACATCTTCTAAAAATAACTTAAAGAGGGAGTTTCGACGGGGATAGGGCCTATATGGGGGATTCGTTCTCTGGTCCTTTTATCCTCTATTGCTTCAGCAATATTTTCAGTTTCAACTATGCTCTCGCACTTCTCGTTCTTACCACTGTTCAACATCTACAAACTGGCCAAACCACCAGGAAAGGAAATTGCAGGAATGGTCAGCTCAAACTGAGAGAGAAAATTAAAATTCGCTTTTTTCGCAAATCCCATAATACAGTTCATGTTGGGGGGGGGGGGGGGGACAGTTATTTGTATTACAACAATGGATATCCACTTCACTGAAGCATGATACAGTCCCAACAGTAATTAACTTGTATTGCTTTTAAGAAAAGAACCCCCAAAACGTATTGCATTATGGGATTGGGAAAACAGTCTATTCGCCTTTGTGTCCTTATCTCTACCCAAGAATGAGGCTTGGTCATTTCGTGTTGCATACTCGCAAAGAACGGGAAAAGAATTTAACGCTTCATTTTGATGGAATACCTCATTTCCGAGTTGCTGCATGCCTCAGTTTCAAAGCGAGTCCTGGTGCACAACCATTCACATGCAAATGAGTTGTGTATTCTTATGCAATTCAAACTAATTTCCCTGACAATAGTTGAGCACCAAGACTCACTTCGAAACCGAGACAAATGCCATTATCAATGACATCGTTAAGTCTCTTGTGTAACGACCACGGGGTGGACATTCATTTGCTTGGCTGCAGAAAGGCATTAATTATCCCATTGTTCTCCTTTTCCTGTCGTTAAATACAGTAAAAATATTTCTCTTTACAGAATCAGTTTGTGCCTCCGTTTGTCAAACTGCTTCACTGCCAAGCCTTGACAACTGCAAAAAGAAAATGCCAGAGAGCTTTAGTCCAGTAATCCAACAGACCCCAGTTGTTCAAATGCCGGATAACTTTATCCTGTGGATAAGTCACTATCCAACAATTTCATCCGGTGCAACACTGAATTTCAGCAGTTGTTCACGTAACCGCGAATATCACCCTCTGAGCACATCTAAGCAAAGGTGCGCATGGAGACCTTTGCCAACGTTTAACGGGAAGAATATTCTACACTCTCGATATCGACTTATTCCTTGGATAAAGTTATCCCGTCTTTGAACAAATGAGGCCAGGTTTTTAGCAAAAACTTGGGATGAAAATTCTTGGTTTTCACGTGACGTCACGGCCGCCCATGTTGGAGGGAAGACCATAGACAGCAACGACCAGAACCAGGGTTGCTGACCAGCGGTTTTCGTTAAAACAATGGTTTGCTGGGGGTCCTCAGTCTCGCGGGCTCAGAAAACCTGGTTGTGGTCATTGTTATTTAAGGTTTTTCATGTTGGAGCCCCGATCCAATCCTCCAAGAATTGAACTCTATTGTTATGCAAACGTTTTCCTTTGCTTTTGTTGATAAACATGGCTGTTGATCACGTAAGGGAAACGCAAAAATAAGCTGGGTAATTACTGAACGATATGAGGAAAAAAAACCAAAATGGAGATAAATTCTGGCGCCGAGCGAAAGAAAGTGGGGCGCTGGTGCCAAACAAGCTTTCGCCTGCTGTGCGTCAGATTCCACTCTTGAACAATATTCGGGGTCTTCTTCTTAAAAGCAAAATACCAATTTCGTTATATTGAAATTCAGTCCTAAACAAATGCCATGATCTCGAGGCATAGGGGAATAAACTCAAACAAATCCTTCTATTTATTCCCCAGAGCCTCGAGATGATGCCTTTTGTTTAGGACTGAATTATAATTAATATATGGAAATTGGTCAATTTAGACAGTATGATTTTTTGCGTACCACGTTCGCATGTGACGCTGTGACTTCCGTCAATTTACACCCGCACGACACGATTTGTGATGTCGTGGCGTAAACCATTCGAATACGAAAATCGCAAACGAAAATCGCACTGCCTAAATCGCCCTTTAAATTATTAAAACAAAATGTGCTGCTTTGAACAAGTATCTTTAATAGCAGCTCGATTTTCTATTCTTTGTTGAACGACTAAAAGAGCAGGGAACGTTGTCTCTTATATCATGACTCGAGCAACCCCAAAAGCGCTTTCATTGTCGAATTATGGAGAAAATCCCCGTAAGAAGACCGCACGCATTTACACGCGTGGGACCAGAAAAAGATATACGGCCCTGCGAGGACCACACGCCGTGGAAGTCTATGTAGTAGTCTGTGCTACCACGCGCTCCGGTAGTCCTATGATAAAATGTTTATTGACTGAGTTTGGTTGGACCGGACGGGGATAATATATGGGTTTCGGTCATGGCGCACTGCACGAGCGCAAGCCATGACCTTGGTCCAAGGGCCCATTTCTCGAAAGTCCCGAAACTTAACGGGCCATTTTCGGATGACACAATTCCTTTGTATCTCAAGAACGGAGAGGATTTAAGTCGTCAAAGTTCACAGTCAGTTTGATCTTTGTTACCTTGAAAACATTTTAAAATTAATTTATCTATTAACATTGTGGAAAGACAACGCATTTACAAAACACACTAGACAGACAGTTATTCTCTAACATAGCTTTGCAGGAAGCATGTATACCGAAACTGCAAAAAGAAAACAACAATTTAAACAACTTAATTACAGGTATAAAATAGGATTGTACAACAATAAGAAAGAATAGTTTAAAAGAAAATTACAAACAGGCTAAAAGATCGGCCTTCCGAAACAAGCAGTTGGCCGTTTCAGAAATGGCTTTTCGGGCCCGAAACGTTTTCGGGACTTTCGAGAAACGGGTCCCAAATGTTTTCCCGTCCGGCCCACACACTCAGGAAGTTCATACTGAATCGTGGTCTAAGTTCTGGGAAGCGGGAAACCATGAAATCAATCATATTTTACGCTGCACACGGGTTTAAATGGAAGGTTTTGTGTGAGTGATCTCATGATGAGAAAGTTGAAGACGTTCAACAAACAAACAAACCTGTTTAAGGAATTGTGTGGCGTTCATTACTTCACTGGCTCCATAAAGCATTTTCTTTGCACCAGGGTGTCTCTGAAATGAAAAAAAAAAAGAGGCTACGATGTGACCTGGTGTCTCAATTGATCTTGGATATTACCTTAACAGAATACTTGCCTTGCTGTAATCCATCAAATTTTGGTATTCGATATAATTTCCTCCTCCAACAATAAAGACAATCGCCTGAAAAAAAAAAAAAAAAAAAAAAAAACATATGAACAATTGAGGCATCCAGCAAGTTAACACAAAAAGACAGCAGTGGACCAATATCATTGGGGTTTTCCACTAAAAGCGTCTTGACACATTCTTATAACCCGGGGATGCTCGGAAAAATCCGAGTGCTCCTAAATGCCACGAGTCTCCTATAGCTCAGTGGTAGAGCATCCGGACTAGTAATCGGAAAGCCATAGGTTCGACTCCTGCAAAGGAGCACTCGGATATTTTTCGAGTATCCCCGAGCCACCATCGAAATCATGGATCATGGTCTGGGCTCCCACGAGTCTCCTACAGCTTAGTGGTAGAGCATCCGAACTAGTAATCGGAAGGAAGGTCGTAGATTCGACTCCTGAAAAGGACCACTCGGATTTTTCCGAGTATCCCCGAGTCAGTCTATCGATAAAAAGATAACATTTTTCCGTTCATTTACTGGGGTTTACATTACACTATCCGCTTCACTAGAATTGCACAAAGATCATTGCTAACATTCATGCTGATAAATTTTTTCCTGTGCCAATAGACCGAAATCATAAATGGCCGCCAATAAATCACTCTTTTGTCTTGGTGCTAATGAACCAACTAGCCTCTCTCTCAGGCAACATTTCTTTTGTATTTTGTCCACCCCAGTTGGTCTTACTTGCACAAGGACAAAGGAATAATTAATTGGCCGCCATTTACATCACAACTATATAAGCAACATCTCTCCTAAAGAGTTGGGCCAAATCATCAAAAATGGCGAGATCAAACAGTCAGCAATTAGTCAGTGTCAGTCTGTGGCTACCATTTGTTATCATCATTTGTGGGGAAATATGTTCAGCAACTCACCTCACTGAACGGTGTTTTATTTCTTGGAATAGATGTACTGAGGAGAAAAAAACAAAACTTGTGAGCTAGCTGCCGGTTACTGCCTGTTATAATTACCGAGTTCATGCACTGTAGCCCCTTTTGAAGCAGTAATATATCAGCTCTCGTAACCTGCTATTTTTTGGTATTGTAAGCAGCTTCTATTCTTGGTTTGCATCCACGTGATGAGACGGCCATGTTGGTATACAAAAAAATAGAAAATGGCCCCACAAGTTTTGCATCAGAATAGAGTCAAATCCCCAAAAAACATTTTACTGCATTGTTCTGACATGGCGGCCGTGACGTCAGATGCGAACCATCAATTGTTTTTAAGTCTAAGTCATTGTCTCAATTGTTTAGTCTCTTGCTTTTGGCTTGGGTATCAAGCCAATAACATTATAAGTTACGAGAGCTGCTAAATATGACTCTTCTTTAAGGCGCGTTTGAGAATACACTTTGTTATAGTAAAAACAAAAAGAGGCTGCAGTAAACTCGTGTAATGGCAATTCTTGTGCACAGTATGCAAAAAGGGCTGAATAGTTCAAACCTGTCTTGAACTCGGAGCATTTTCGGGTCAAAATATCTGTATTCCTCAACTTCCTGAAAATAAAGAAATCCAACCCTTACCACAAAGAAACACAAAACCAAAACACTTCACTGGCGGCTCTGTTGGTGCGAGAGGCATAAGCGGCACGGAGAATGTGGAGGGGTGTATTTCACAGCGCCCTCCCCATTCTCCGCGCGGCTTCGCCGCTGACCGCCAGCTACGCAGGCTAAAAAGACAAAACTATGCCTTTGTCTCGCTTCTACCTATTGCCTAGTAAGTTCCCAAACCTATATCCGAATAGCGAGTGAACACTGGTGCTTAAGAATGTAATCACCAATAAAATAAGACGCCCGACGCCCATCAGCCTAACAACTAATAAAAAGACTGAAAACAGTAATGAAGTAGAGAGAAGTCCAGATGTTTCCCTGCACTGTTTCCATGTTGCTTTTCTTTTCAATTCACGCCTGGCACGCTCAACCTCAAACTGACCCGTCCTTTCCATCCCTGTTGGTTGGTCTTACCGGATTCGATTTGTTGTCCATCAGCGCATCCACAATTCGCGTCACGGGTAAATTCTGCAAAAAACGTTATGAAAACTTGAGCTATAATAAAATTTCAAAATCAAAAACTCTGAATAACTTTAATTTTCCCCCAAACAAAACCAGGGTACCTTAATAGAGACATCGCTCCTTTCAGGAAAGCGCTTCGAGGTACACTGTACTTCTGAAACCACACAACATCTCTTCAAGGATAGACACATCGCTTTGCCTTCGCGGCTGGCGCATTATAAGGCCAAGGGCAAAAACAAAAGTGAAAAAGGGCACTTTTTTAATTCCCATCCCAAACTTTAAAAATTTGAATCTCACTTCCACGACAAAGCATTCTGGATCAATGTACGATTTGTTCTTTTCCTTTGTGGCAAAGATAACCCCAATTGCACTTGACTGTTGCATCCTTCAAATACATGTATTACACCACTCAGATTGGTTAACTTAGAAGACCACATTCTCACAGTGCGGCCCTCAAAATTGGGTAGTAAGAGTTATTTAAACCGAACGCTCCGCACGCCCAAGAGTGTACAACTTGTCTTTTCTTGAGACGGCGTTTTCACGGACTTAAGGTGGCTCAAACCAGTTTCAAGTAATGTTCTTGTAACATAGCGGCACCAAATTAGCACCTATTGTATATTACATTTCGCATACGCATATGTAAGTAGGTTGGCAAATTATGCATGTAACATAGCGGCACCAAATTGGCACCTATTGTATATTACATTTCGCATATGCATATATAAGTAGGTTAGCACATTATGCAAAAGCAGAGAGCACACACAACCAGGCGGTGTGTGTGACTAACCAGAATAAAACTCCATCGACATCCGACTACAGTTCTTATTGGAAGGTTTGGCACTACAACGCTATATCACGTATTAGCTATGTTATGGTACCGTAGAAAATACTTGCTCCTCAGTTATAAATTTTAAGATACAGTGTTGGTCCTGCCGGCGTCGAACACACGCGCTCCCGCGTGACAGTCCGGTGCTCAACCAACTAAGCCACCAACCAGTGCGCGGTGACTCAGACGAGTTTTAGGATACATATTGACTTGAACTCACAAACGAAATTGCGTCTTACCTTGAAATGAAATTGTCATTCATTTCAATAGCGAGAATGCACCGTTTTGAGAATTTCAGTCTTAGCAGTAGAGCGGGACAATTATTGTCACCTGAAATGTCACCTACTTTAATAACCAAGCTCCCACAAGTCTCCTATTGCTCAGTAGTAGAGCTTCCGAACTAGTCATCGGAAGGGTTGTAGGTTCGATTCCTGCAAAGGAGCATTCGGGTTTTTTCCGAATATTCCCGAGTCACCATCGATAAGATACGTATATCTTCATTTCATTCACCGGGGTTAACATCTCGTAATTAGAAAGAAATCGAACAAGGACACTTACAATCCAGTCAATTGCATCCCACAACATATTGAATTGTGCTTACTTGGAGTCACACTTCAGAGTGATTGTAAGTTTAGTTCTCATGTTAACGTCAAACTAGCTAAGGCTAACAAGGGCCTCCACATATTAAGAACTTTGAGAAAGGAACAATATGACCAGAATGAAATAGACCTCCTTTTTAAGACAATTGTAAATTTGTCTAATTTAACTTGTGGCCTTTCAGTGTATGGTGCGTATGAACGTGATCTAAACACAGAACAGAACTTTTTAAACAGATGTTACAAGCGGCGTTACATTTCAGTTCCATTGAATGTCAATGATATCATGCATACGCAGGACAAGAAATTATTTAGTAAAGCTAGGGCTCTAACCTATCATCCGTTAGTATGAAATTCTGCCGAAGCCTAAACCCCAGAAATATAATTTCCGTCGCATGGTTTGCCTCCGCCCAAAGATTAACACCGAACGTTGTCAATAGACTCATTTTTGAACACAACCTGTTATAATTACATAATTCACTTTTAGCTACAGTATATTACTGTAAATTCATTACGCAGTTCTCGTTTATTTTATCTTATGGTTTATTAAAGACATCATCATCATCATCATCTCTCACGGTGGTAGAGCTTCCGAACTAGTAAACGGAAGGTCGTAGGTTCGACTCTTGCGAAGGGGCATTCGGATTTTTTCCGAATATCTCCAAGTCACCATTGAAAAAACATAATCTCTTCATAGCATCTTACCTTGTTTCCTACCACGAGATTTTTCACTCCTTCCATAACAAACTGTGATCCAGTGTTCATGATTCGTGAAAACATGGCACTGAAAAGTTGCGTTGAAAACAACATCAATCACTTTACTAGCAGTAAACAAGGAATAGTGAGGTGCGCTCGATTCTTGTTTTGTCCTTGACGAGACATTTGAAAGTAGTTGTATATTTTCGGAAGAATCGTCTTGTACCCTCCTCCTAGTATTTGTTCAGTAATGAAGGCATCACACTATAAGTATTTAGACTGTTACCTTGTTGCTGATAATTTCATTAAAAACAATTATGGAATGCTTGTGTTGTAATGTAATATCAGTTTTGTCATATCATTAGCCTTTCTTGCTGGATAGCCAAACAGCGTGACTCCCCAGCTTGCACAACACGGGGTATTGCCGGAAGGTAACCAATTCAAGTATTAACCCTGTCCAACAAGATTTGAGTTCCCAAGGGCAATCCGTAACATTGTAATACGAGATCGAGGTTATTTGCCCAAACACTGAAATCGTACGAATCAAGATCGATACCCGAGTGAAAGCCCGCGGGACTGACACTTTACTTTACTTTATTTATTTCAC
>NC_090880.1:5084146-5136646 GCF_036669935.1 Montipora foliosa
AGGTGTTTGACAATTTTAATTGAGAATCTCTGTAAAGGATTTCTAACTTATATTCCATTTATTCCTATTCAGGAATACGGTCAATCGATTGAAACCATCTGGAAGGATTTTAAACAGAAAAAATTAGAGATATTGTTTGGACTTGGGGGACGCCACTTCCAAAATAAATGGCATTTCGGTGGAATAATGGTTAACATACTAAATTTGAAGTAATAAGTTTTAAGGTGGGATAAACGTTTTAAAACTTCATTTGGACAAGGTGCAATTTAAGGCCAAGTCCTTAATTTTGAGTTCTCAGGGGAGCTATATGCAGCTGTTTGTATAACATACCAGAGTTGCTTTGCTCATAATTTTCTCTTCTGTCTCAAAGTATACATCTAGTTTTCCTGCCTGGAAAATAACTTAATAATGAACTTTATTTAAGTGTCAACTGTATTTAGAGAAACTGTACAGAAATCAAATAAAATTGCGCACTCTACAGAAATCAAATCATAGATTGGTTTTTGAGGAGAGGGGAAAACAAGTCAAGTCTGGCAACTGAACCAGGGCCACATTGGGGGGAGGCAAGTGCTCTCACCACAGCGCCAGCCCTGCTCCTCAGATTGGAGGACAACCTCACAATGCTGAACCAATATCGATCACTCTCAGTAATTTTGTTAGCCCAATATAGTGTTAACGCACTAGGTTACCTTGATGTGATCGAGCAGTGCTGTTGCAATAGTGGTGTGCATGTCTATCAATCTCTTCTTCTCTAGTAACTCAGGTAGTGAGCTGCAAGATGAACAAGAGTGTGTCAACATGTTCTGCTAAAATGCAGAGAAGATGTAGTGCAGCACTGATATGTCAGATGCCATAGGTGTAATCCTTCTGAAGGCTTAAATGCCTTTTAAAGCATTTTTTACATTGCAGTTGCTCAAAATGTAATTGCAAAGAAATTGAGATCAGTGCTATTGCACTTCATGTTAACTTGAGCATGGCCATGCATCATCGTTTGGTCATAGTTCGTAACTAAGACTGTTTCAAATAAATTAACTGAAACTTTTGATGGGCTCCTGTTGTCTATCAGAAAATGGGTGTCTTGTGCATGGTCAGGGCCAATTCTCTATTTTCGAATTGCCCATAATACACTTTGTTTGCCCCCCAAATTTTGCATAAACTATTGTTTTCAAATGCTCTTGGGGACACTGCATATTCCCAAAAACAATGGTTTATGCAAAATTTGGAGGGGGGGGGGGGGGGTCAAACAAAGTGTATTATGGGGAATTCGAAAATAGAAAATACAGCGACCAAAAACATAAAGCAAAGAAACTTGTCTAGCTTCATACCCATTTCCATTTATCAACTTCAGGCACGACAACACCATGACTTTCGTTATCATCACTGCAATCTCCAGTCCCCTAAATCGAAATATGGCCCTGCACTTTTCCACTTGGTCCACAAATTCATTATCTCCTCTGTGTGGGTAGGGCAGGTGTCCTTTTTGATGATGTCAAACGCCAATTACCCAAGAAAAATAGGCATGCAAAGGGGGGAGTGACTGCAAAACACAGCAAATTTGCCATACCTGACAGCGGAAGTTAGTTTAGCTGTACTATCAGAAAGCAGTTCCCCCATAGCTTCCTCGTTACTTTCATCTATTCCCTGACAATGACAAAACATGTGTGTTGTTTGTTTTGTTTGTGTGAAGAAGAAGGTTAGTACCAGTATTCATACCATGACATGAAAATACAGCCAATCACAATGCAGGAAAGCCATTGTATGTTCGTCATTATTACTCCGTTATTACGATATTTTACCATATTTGGTCAAGAGAACGTGCAAAATATGAGACGGTAATACACTGTAGTGTCCCGGTTTAACCGGTTTAGAACAAAGCCAATATGCCTAAAGGCTCATGTGAATACCAAGAAAATAGAAGTGACTAGTGGGATATTCCATAGTATACCACTCGAAAGCGTTGCATAACTAGTATATATTGGCAGCTATAAACCTGACATGGACCTGCTATAATTTTACACTGACACACAAAGACAGACCGCAACGCAGAGGACTAGTCCCCTACTATTCTATAACAGTGGGTGGATTCTCGAAAGTCCCACAAAATAATTATTATTTACAAATGAGTACCTTGAAACGGGAGGTAAGATTTAAAGTCCTTATTCAAGAAGACTTGAAAGTCTTAACATTTGCAGATGGAAGCACAAAGAGAGAACTAAAGTTTTTCTCAGTTATGGTATTTAAAGACCCTAAAAGTTGGTCCAGCCAGGGTTCGAACCTGCGACCTCCCGCACAAAAGTCCATTGCGCTCTCGACTGAGCCATCTGGTCGGTGATTTCTTTTATAGGAATAGTACTAATGTTGATGATGATGATGATGATGATGATGATGATGATGCTTATCACTGTACGTAACATTCCGGGGATAAAATAAAATCTCAGAAGATGACTACTGGCTTTTTATAGCAAAACACGATGGCATGTGGTTTTGTTAGCTTCCAGCTGCCATATTTGTGCCCCTAAGAGGGACACAACATGGCGTCTCCATACAAAGCCTTAGAAATTTTTAATTAGTAAAACACTTCTTTGAATGTCTCCCACACGAAACATCACACAGAGCTGAACCTTTAAGAGACTGTTTGAATATTCATCTTCTTTTATCTCTTAGATTCTTGACTTTATTTGTTGAATGGGTTTGATGATGGTGTGACAGCAAAAACTGGCAGTAGTTTTGTTAATGGAAGAAACAGTATGCTTTAAAGAACACACCATAACATTCTTTAGTCTCTTGACTTCTTCCTCCGATGCTCTGTATTCGTCAAGTTCCTTTTGTATTGACTCCGCAACTGTTGGAAAAGGACTGAAGAAGAGACGACAAGTTAATAACACCACTGATATGAGAAGTATACTTTTCAATTCAAATGAATTTACAGTGAGTGTGATGAATGGGTTCTTAAAGGCCACAAAAAGTTTATCAGCAAGAGGACTGAAATGGAGTCTGTTAAAGTTCAACATCTTTTTTCGGACAACAAAGCCTCTCCATTAATTTATCAATGGCATCACAAAGACAGTGCTCAGTTTCTCTTTCATTTTTTAGATCCTGAGTATAGGTTTAAGTTTTAAGTGAGGTTTGAACTTACAAAATCGGACTAAAATTTCCCAAATACCACGCCAAAAATTAACGGATACCACATTTCCACAGACCCTAATGTCTCCATCAATACCCTGTATATTACAACCACCTACTCGGTGTTAGCCAATATCAAAATACCATAATACTCTTTGTGCCTCCAAAATTTTGCATAAGCATTGTTTCTGGAAACAATTCTTATGGTGTTTTTATGTTGGCTAATTTCATAACAGTCACATACTACTTTGAAATACATTTGAGAGTCCTCTTAACCCAATGACCTCTGGGAGTCAGACTTTCATTCTAAAGCCATCTGCATTGTTTCCTGAATGTTTCCTTGATGCGCAAACAAAGAAACATTTGCAGAGGAAGCAACATGTTTCTGAACAAATTCAAAAGCATATTGGCTTCCCAGGAAGCAAATTTTGCTTCTGCAACAAAATAATGTTTCCTGGGGCCACAAACAGGGAAATACTTGCTTCCACAACTTTGTTTCCTCGTTTGTGGGCGTCTTAAAGCCACACAATTTTACTCGTCTCAACTAGGGGCATCCTAGGACACCTGAGGGGTCAATGGGTCTAGTTACAAGAATCAGATGATTTGTTCCAAAGGGAGAGTGGCATATCAAGAAAATGATCAAGAAACTTCCTACACACACCTTCCCTTATGTGACCCCCAAAACTTGTCGGTAACACTGAGGTCGTATGATTTGACCTTAACTTGCTTGGGGTGCCTGTGGTGTGGGTCAGTGTGGTCTTCATTACTTGATGTTGATTCCTTCACAATGACTCTATTCAGATGTAAATCCTGCACAAATAAAAATACATGTATTTTTTCTTAAATGCTATTGAAAGCACTTCTAACTCCAGGCCGCATTCTGAGAGGATGTTTCTATTCATTCTCACTCTGAAGCTTTTAGTGGGATCGATGTATCCCATGGCCAGTGGTCAGAGGCATTGTGTGTGAGTTGCTGACTCATCCCCAGTTGTCTCTACTACGCACAAATGACGAAGGAAACGGCTGGGGTGAGTCAGTGTGAGCTGTATGAAAAAGTGGCTAACGTTTGAAAAAAATACTCAGATTGCTGTGTTATCAAGGGAGAATTATTGTACAGTGGTTTTTTTTTTTAATCTAATCCGTTTTTTTAACAACTGCAACTGTTCGGTGTTCCTCTTGTGTCATTCAATAAATACTAATTATTTTTTAAACTTTGTTAGGTTTTAACATTGATTTTCTGAACAGACCCTTTGCAATTGGCAGAGCATTAGTACTTGGACAACATTCAGACTTAGAGGAAGTTGTTATTATATCCCTAAATCAATCATTCTCCAGAAAACCATTTACATAAAGGGTATCTCAATACTCAACCTCTAGCCCTGTCCTGTGACTTGTATACAGGCTTTTCATGGTAAGTTGACCCTGTGCAAAATTCTGAAATCTCAATAGCTGATGGGAATGGGCAAATGGCCTTTAATTAACACAATACTATAACACAGGGTCTTCCCTCTACTTCAAGACAACCATGCAGAACTTTGTCATTCTTAGTTGGAGAGAAATCAAATGCATCTGACTTTTTGCTGTTGTTATGGTTGTTAAGATTGTTAGTTCAAAAACACAGTGTCTGTTCAATGCATACCACTCAGTTTGAATACCAAAAGATTTAGAAACTTCAGTCACTTTTCAGCTTACCAAAACATCATGCACTAAGGCCTGGTATGTCCATGTGTGATGCAATGGTGTGCACAAGTCCATGTCACGATCCAAGATTACTAATACTGGCCTCTGAAAACTAAAGGAATAGAAAAAGATTGTACAAAATTAGTCAAAATTGAATGGTTTTCAGTTTATCTTGTAATTTCTTCTTAAATTATTATTCATGTTCAACCTCATCATTACAGTGATCATGACTTCGAATATCAAGAAGAGCATTAAACAAATTTACAGAGTGACTTTTAAACCCCTGCATTTTCCCTGTACGTGTTTTGAATCATCTACTTGGCCTGGAAGTTTTCTTCGTTTTCATGGAACAGCTTAGTTAAACCCAATCATCACATAGGGCTTGAACCCCATTGACATTAGTAAAATGATAAATCTTTAAGTGTCAATTGGCATTTATGGCAGTAAAAGGGTTAAGTCAGTCCCCCAACAAAATAATATTTCAACCTCATCAATCCCGAGATTAAATAAAGCTTCATTAAATAAAGCTTCATTCTTCTTCATTCATTCGCTATTTGCAAGCCAGCCTACTAGTAATTATGAGATAAATTAAACTGTTTCCTGTAAATAAATAAAACTTGACTTGAAAACTTGACAACAAAATAAATATTAAAAACAGAAACTCAAAACTGTAAACTGTTATATGATAAAACCATAATAATTATTTCACAAACCTGAACTGTCCAGATGGCATATCTGTTGTAAACAAACTGTTTCTAGAATCTCTTAAGTTTTCCCGCAGCTTTTTATCAAGGGCCTATACATAACAGATGAAACATAAATTTCTAAGTTTTGTTAAGATCCACAACAAGGGAAACTATTGGCTGTAGGATTTAAAACAAGAAATAAGATCAATAATAGTTACCTCTGCAACCCTTTCTGCAGCATTACCCCTTGGACATCTAATAATTGGCACAGTACCTAAAAAAATAAATTTAATAAGCCAATAATAAATTTCTCATGGTTCTTCTCCTTTTGGTTCAACACAACACACAGGATATTAAAACAATCTTAAGACAACACAATAGCAATGCATTATATTTATCTTACTCTAAGGTTATCATGTAAAAGAAAACAAAATACTAAGAATGGACCTAATGAAACTAGAACACTGAAGAGGCTATCCACTATAACATCTCGCAGCATTTCAATGTCAGTATCCTTAGTATCAGATCTGTTGAGCGCTGAAAAAAAAAAACAAATCATTTGAATGCAGAGAAATCCCATGAACCCTTTGAAAGTACAATTATGATGATGATGATGATGATGATGATGATAATAACAATAATATTAAACTAAAGATGCTTGATGATGATGATGATGATGATGATGATGTGAAGTTGAAATGCACTTAACAACATTTTTATGGTTCATTACTAGACAACTTCGTATATCACAAATGGCAGCCAAGCACTTCACAATGTGTGTCAATCATGTGTATGATCAATAAGATCAATAATAAGAGAAAAACCAACACTTCATTGCCCTCATGACATGGAAATTTAGAAAGTGACACCATTAAAGGCCCATGTTCACCCAGTCAAAAGACATTGCGCACTTGTGTTGCTGTTTTGAAATGGTTCCAATGTTTTGATTGGGTATGCGCCGGTGATTTCACATTTTCCATCTGTGCAAAATTCAACGCGGCATGCAGTGTCTTATGAATGAACACGGGCTTTTAATTCTGAAGTTGTTATTTCAAAACCCCACATGCTGAACTCATAAACGGCTAGAGCAAAGTATAATAAGCAAGAGGCTACAGGTAGACTGTAGCCTACACTTTGTTCGAAGGAATTTTAGCTGATTTCCTTTAAAATTCACAATATTGGAGTGATTTTTTAATGTTACAATATCTTGTTCAATTCCATAATCCGAAGTTCAAAGTCCAAAGTCCACATTCTGTGACCCAACCATATGGTTAAGTGCGATCATAGAATATGTGTTCACATTTAAAACTGCTGTTAACGGCATTGGCTCCAATCAAAACCAGTAAACAAATGCTTTATGTACAACTTTCTACGATGGTATCTAAAAATAGTTTTTCTTAACAATACCGGTAGAATTAGAAAATTATGTTATTAGCCCGGTAAGGTTTTTTACCAAGTCATACAATGACCAGATATTGCATTGCCTGCAATGAAAACACAAAAACTTGTTTCTGGTCAGACAAACAATTCTGTAACACATATTCCCTAGGCAATCTGTCGCGTAGTGCACCAGTGGATTTAGTGGTCATCGCAATTGCCTCTGAATGAGGGGATACCGCCTTTGAATCCTACTTGGGCTGCCTTCCATGAGGCAAAGAAATCTTAAGCATGCACAGCCACAGAATGACCCCCTCCCCCCCCTTGCAAAAAAAAAAAGATAATAAAAAGTCCAAAGTCCAAAAATTGGAGTTGAATTCTATACATCATGAACAAAGTAATAAAACATACTGTTGCTCACCATAGTATGATATTGAATCTCTGTCCTGATTTCTCACAGTAAACATTTCATCTTCCAAAGAAATGTAATTTAAATACTGATCAAACACCTGAGGTGTAAAGAAATATAAGTAATACATTTATATCCCTCAAAGATAAACAAATTAATAAAAAGTAGAATGTGTGGCAAAAACTGACATGTACCTTGGTAATTTGTGTCACACTGTTTGACTGAAGTGCTGCAGTAGCAAGATCTTCTAATCGATGTCTTGAAATTGCAGAAATAAAATTCAAGTAATATGACTCATATAGTTGGTTTTTACAGTCCTAGAATTGAAATGAAACAAAAGCTGGTTAAGACAAAAGACCAATTGAGGAAAGACTTTTCTTAACTTTTACTCAAATTTCCAAGTAAAGACTTGGGAATTGGACAAGCAGGAAATATAACAGAACATAATAATAAAAATGATAATAATAATAATAATAATAATAATAATAATAATAATATTAATAAGAAGAAGAAGAAGAAGAAGAAGAAGAAGAAGAATAAGAATAAGAATAATAATAAGAATAATAATAATAATAATAATATGATTATTATTATTATTATTATTATTATTATTATTATTATTATTATTATTATTATTATTATTATAAGAGAACATGAAAGTTGGTCGTGCTTCTTCCTTAGAGAATTTTTCACTTCATTTGAGGAGATTTAACATGGCAGTTTTGTTCTCTTTTAACTTCAATGGCAAAGACTGTGAAGTGCTCTTTTACTGTAATTGCATGTAGCTTGGAAGAAACTGCCCATATTGATTGCAAACTTGAATCAAATAGGCATAGATTATCTGGAGTACTTTATTTAGCATGAAGAATGTTAATCAATGTAAGTTCTTATTAATGAGACTTGCTGGGTTTGTGGAATCAATCCAAAATGACCAGGTTACAATGATAAACATTTTCAAATTAAATCAACATACATGTATTGAACTCAATAACGGACAAAAAATCCAGGCAAATAAACTACACAATTAAAACATTAAGGAAAATTAAAAACCACTTTGAAGATTGCAGAGAGTTTTCAATTCAGGCTACTAGCTGTTATCTTTGTACCTACCAACAGATACCGGTACATGTACCTAGCTTCTAAGCCTCTGGAATTCATTGCTATGATGTTCCAGCCCTGGATTACCTAACACTCCCTGCCTTTCTACCCACAACGGACAAGTTACCTGTCATCTGACCCCACGGAAGTCTACAAAAAACTGCTCAGGCTAAGTCCTTTCAAAGCTTGTGGTCCTGACGCAATTCCAAATCGAATTCTGAAGCTATTCGCGTCCAAGCTTTCTGAGCCCGTGACCACTATCTTTAACTGGTGGTTGTCGTCTGGTGACTTCCCCTCGGCATGGAGAGATGCCCATACATGTATATCACCAATACCAAAGGCGTCACTAATCGCCTGTGATAATGACCTGCGACCAGTAGCTCTAACTGCATGCCTTTCAAAGGTATTTGAGGATTTTGTTGTCCAGTGGATCGTGGAGGACATCCAGGAGCACATTGATCCAAATCAGTTTGGTTCTCTCAAAGGCGTGTCAACCACCTTTTGTTTCCTTGATATGCTGCATAACTGGCTATTAGCTCTTGAATCACCTAATATGTAAACCTGTACCTGAGAGTGTGCCTTTTAGATTTCTCTAAAGCGTTTGACCATATTGACCATAATATTCTGGTATGCAAGCTATAGAAAATGGGCACTAGACCAATTATGGTCACCTGGATTTGCAGCTTTCTATCACAGAGTTGACAAGCTGTAAAGCTTGATGGGCTCCTTTCCAAATGGGCCCTGGTGCATGCCAGGGTCCCACAAGGGACCAAGCTTGGTCCAGTTCTCTTTCTGGTTATGGTTGAGGACTTAGCTTGTAGATTGAGTTACTGAAAGTATGTCGATGACATTACTATTTCCGAGGTAGTTTCCCATGGTTCACCATCAACTATACAAGACCTAAGCCCGAAGAAGTGCAAAGAAATGTGCATCTCCTTCCTTGCTAAAGATCTCGCCATACTCCAGCTCACCATCAATGATATGTATCTTGAAAAGGTGATCGTGCACAAAGTGCTTGGTATCACGCTTTGTGACAACTTAAAATGGTGCCAAAACACCAAGGAGATTGTGGAAAAGACCAGTAAACATCTACACCTGTTAGGTTTCCAGAGTGTAACAATCATTTTTTACTTTCAATGTTTCTGGGATTTGCTGAACAGAATGACTAGCGTACTACTATTAACTATTTTCACATTGGAATCTCCGCCGTTCTTATCCTTCATAGGGAATGCGGCTTGACATGCCTACCAGTCACTTAAAGGGCACAGTTATCGCATCGTAGCTGCCTTCACAGCGGCTTCTGCAGGCTTGGCAGACTGGTTAATTAAGGCTGTAGGCCGATGGCCATCGGATTGCTACCAGCCGTATACGCACACCTTGCAATGTTTTACTGTCAGCCGCGCTCTGTATGGCTGTCGTTTCGTTACCGGAGTCTTTCGTTCGCGCTTGGGGGATACATGCTTCACACGTATCAGTGTTTTTTCATGCTATGCCATTTTCGCTCTCTATCTGCCTTTGTTCTTGTCCGATTCAGCACGTGCCGGCGGAGTCGGTTCGTAGTGCTGGGGAGATAACGAGACTTGAGCTATTTTTACCGCCTACACTCTTTCCATTATAGCATGATGCTGGCCGGAGGTTTAGCTCGTAGCGCCGTGGAGAGTTAGGCTTGTACCGTATTTACCCGTGTATAAGTCGACCTTTTATGGTCTCAAAAGAAGCTCCAAAAATCACCCTCCACTTATACATGGGTCAAAGATTTCGAGCCAAGTTCCAGCTAAATAATTTATTCAAAATTAACATCATAATGTGGTCTTTGGGCATAACGAACGCAGTGGACAAAAGACTTCAAAATGAATGTAAAAGCAATTCCAGTTGAAATGAAAAAGGATTTGTTTTACTTTAAATGTTGAAGATACTCACAAGCACAAATATGAAATAGACACTGGAAAAGGCGGAAAGCTCTAAAAAACATTCATGTTTCTTCAAATAAAACGCGATCCTTCAACGGCTTAGTAACCTGGCGCAATACCTCGTGTTTGCGTGCAAGCATGATCGTCACTCGTGTTGCCTGAAAATGCTGGTTGGTAATGATTGTTTTTTATTCTTTACACAAACCTGGATAATTTAATTTATGCTTTTTCAAACTTTGTATTGTTTGGTTTACGAGTTTTGTTTCGTTTGCCATGTGAGAAATTATAAGTCAAGTACCAATAAACCTTGCACATTTCACACCGTTTTTGAAGCTATTTTCAAAGATTGACTCCTGCTTCTGTGATGTTGTGCTTATCCTCTAAAGCCCTTTATCCTTGAACAACGAAACAGGTTAGTTTGAGGTTTACATGTTCGATTTTCTGAGAACTTTTTCGAAATTCAAGGACAAAATGCCCGCACATACAACAACCGCTGAACCACAAAACTATTAAGTGCTTGAGGCCCTTAATTTTTTGTGAATCCACAGTTCCAGAAATCGAAGAATGCAAGATTAGAAACTGTGACATTAATAATATTTTAAGTTTTTCCTCAATGGTTTTTTCTTTTAATAAACATGTAATATATTTTATAACTTTTTAAAAATTTTCTGAGAAAGTAATTAATGTAAACATGTTGTTATTTACTCTTGTACAAAAACATGTATTGAATAAACCATTATTATTATTATTATTATTATTATTATTATTATTATTATTATTATTATTATTATTATTATTATTATTATCCAAGACCACTGCCATCAAGCAAGACTAAGGACGAAAACCAACCTGGCAAATTCTTTTAACATTCTCTTCCGTTGGGAGAACAAAATAGACTGCAGGAACTTCAGGAATAGCATCTCTGTCAGAATGTAGCAGGCTGACAAATTGGTGCAGAGATATACATAAATATTAGAATATGTTAGATCATTGATTACACGTTTACAAAATATAAAATTATATTTTCAATGGAGGGAAATGTTCACATTAATTTAAACATAATATATATTTATTATTGTATTGTATTGTGTTATGATATGCTGTTATGTTATAGGCCACTTCGGAAAACACCATAATACTCTTTTCTTTGTTCTCCCAAATTTAGAATAACCATTGTTTTTGTTTTCTCTTGGGACCCTTGTAAGTCCCAAGAGAAACTGGAAACAATGCTTAACATGCAAGATTTGGGGGGACAAAGAGTATTATGGTGTTTTCCGAAGTGGCCTATACGTGTAATACAATACAATACAAAACACCAGCAACACACTCATATAATATTAATATTTTTGTTCTTACAAAATTTTCATGTCGTTTGCGATCGATATGAAATAGACAAAAGACAACATAGAATCCATTTGTAAATCCTGTAAAAAGCACTTGACAGTCAACAGTAATAAAGTCTATTACTCCAGGCTAAGATAATGTTCCACAGAAAGCCTTAGGCTCAGGACTAAGCATATATGTACAGCTGCAATTCACACTGAAGAAAAAAATCAATGAACTGTCAAGTTGTGAAGTTGACTCACAGATGCAGAGTGATTCCCATCTCTCTAAGTTCCTTGACATTAAGTAATGGGGAGATGATATCCTGACCATATCTGTCGTACACAAGGACCTAAACAAAAAAAAAAGGATCACCACAAAGTAAAGAAGCTACATGTACTGGTCTGTACACAAAGTAAAGTTGAGCCAACCAAGAAAAAAGTGGTGGTAGATTCAACCCTTGCTATGCAGGAAAACTGACTTATTTATCACCCTACACGTTAGTTGAGCCAACCAAGAAAAACGTGCCGCTAGATTCAACCCTTGCTACTGCAGACAAACTGGCTTATTTATCACCCTAAACGTTAGTTGAGCCAACCAAGAAAAAAGTGCCGAGAGATTCAACTCTTGCAACTGCAGACAAACTGGCTTATTTATCACCCTAAATGTTAATTTTAGGAGTGCCAGATTACATAATAAAACAATGCTGCTTAAATCACTTATGTCCAGAAAGTCTGAGCCTGACTGCTACTTATTTTCCACAATATGGCAAGTGTAAAGATTAGCAGTACTTTTAGCTTAGGGTAAATACAGCTGTTTATCCTTCTTCGAGGAGAAGCATTTGGCGGAAACTTTATGACTTTCATTGTCTGTATTGCGAGACAAGAGTGATGTTGAAGTGGAGTAGAATCGCATTAGGGGGCACTTTGCAATGCTTATTGCAATCCGTGTGCATGTAATTACTTGAATTTCAGGACGCACATGTATCTGGCTTAAATCAAAGTTTAATCGATGGAAATGAGTTTCAGTCATTGTGACAGCTCTTGTATGACAGTCCTTTTGTGACACACCTGGATTATCAATTTTTAGCTGCCATTTGAGACATCAGACTTTGAAAACCACAGAGTAAATTACTTGAACTCTTAGCATTTTTGTGGTCAGAAAGTCATTATATTGTAATTAAATTTTTTTCATAGAAGCTAACTTCCTCGTGTCACTAAACATTCTGTCATAGTCCTACGTCAATTATTTGAAACGGTTGATGATATATCTGGGTCAGTACACAGTTATTACAACTGCTCTTGGGATTGGCTCAGAAAACAATGGACCAAAACAAACAACCAATCAACGATGGACCTAACCCTAAAATAAAAATCTGTGTCCTAAAGGGATCCAATGAAATTAGAGATCGTAAAGAGCTGTGTCCTATCTTGGGATATATCTTGGCGAACTGACAGAGAACAGAAATCAATGAGAGGCCATTAGATCTGATCTGTTAACAAGATAATGTGGACATCAACCTTTGGTCAGAAGTTAGTTATGGGATTGAAAAAGCATTTACAATAACCTTGATTTGAAAAGATCAGCCCTTAATTGTAAGTGACATTCTTTCACTACTACAACAGCAATCTTGGAAGTCTCTCACTCTACCTTTGAAGTACAAAGGATGTCCACCATGTTATACGATTGGTAAAATCGTACACTGCCATAATTTACATGACAGGTGACAGCAAAAATTCCTGGACTAACTCGCTCTAATGATCACCTTCATGGGTAATGTCATTACACCAAAGTTAGGAGACCAGGTGGACCCCAAGATCATTATCACAAGGCTTATTAAATATACTGTAATATGGTGCAAAGATTACATCTATCGATCTCAAAGAGCCCAGAGGGAAAATGTGACCCGTTGTTAAGTAATTATCACATACTTCAGCTTGACATCATTTAGACAGAGGTTGTTCTTACCTTCCACACTGGTTCAACAGCAGTCGATTTCGTTATCGGCTGGTTTAAGTTAAGCATGCGTTTCAATGAATCTGAAATTGAATTTCCAAAATGTAAATTTTTTACTCTTCCGTGCAACTGATGAACGGGAATTTAACTCATAGAATGCACCATTCACAATCATAATAGCATTTCAAAATATAAAAAAATAGGTCGTATCATTAACTTGTTTGCATAACAGATCACCCCAAAAAAGGATGAAAATAGCATTTGCTTTTACCGATTTGTCTGGCTCGTATGCTGGCCGCCATCTTGGATTCTCCACTTACTCATGCGCAGTGCGAATGCTGACGTGTCGGCTGTTTTTCCTCGAACCAGGGGGGGACCAAAGGCCGCGGCATCTAACGACACAAAGCTTGCCCAGGAGCAACACAAACTTCCTGTGCTTTACTATCTCGCTTCCAGCAGACTGGTAAGGTTTCCGTGAACAAGCTGAAAAGTCTCATTAAAAAAAACAGCCACGCTGATGAGGCCCAGCAAGGCTGAAACAGCTGTCCATGGCTGCTAATTGACCGGGTGAAATGGTTGTGCGCATGCATGTGTTGGCCATACCGGGTTGGTGTTAGCGTGTGTCACCTTGCTTTTTCACTAAAAAAGACAGAAAATCAATTGCAAGAGTCTACGAGAGCATGAGGATTTTTACAAAATAATAACTACACTTTTCGTAGAATTGTGTCCTAGATTGATATTCCTGTAAATGTCTTCTGAAGCAGATATTTTCTGAGACATCTGTCATCACCCACGCAAATCGATCGTCAATGATAGGGGCAAAGTACTTAAAGTTAATGAGGACAATCAATGTCGCTAAAAAGTCAAAAGGAAGCCTTATGTTTCTCCATTTCTTTTATATTTGAACTATGTTAAGATAGCTAAAAGACAAAAGAATGTACAGCTATCCAACATACCAATAAATAAAAATGCGCGGTCATTTTGAAAAAGATGCTTCATGCCTAGCATTTTTCCCGAACGCTTTCGCATGCAATTATGGAGATTAGATTTGTCAAAATTAGGTAAGATAGAGGTTTTTCCTTTTTACAGAGTTGCCCACTGAAGAAAATATACCCAAAAAGAGGAAAACTGTAAACGATTACTTGTTGAATCCAGGAAATGCCTTGATAAAAGTGTTACCTTTTTTCATAAATAACTCTTCTTCTTCTAAAATACCTGAAAAGGAATAAAAGCAAGGTGACACACGCTAATACCAACCCGGTGTGGCCAACACATCACGCATGCGCACAACCATTTCACCCGATGAATTAGCAGCCATGGACAGCTGTTTCGGCCTTTTGGGCCTCATCAGCATGACGTAGCTAATTTACCAGGCGGGTGTATTTAGCACCTCCTTTAGGTGGCAGCTTCACAGTTTTGGTCACTAATTGTACAAATTTGTGACGTTCTCGTTGACGTCGCCGTTGCCGTTGCTAAAGCTCCCTATTGTCTCTTTTTAGAACGGCTACTGCTAGACTTTTGGCGGGAAAAACTGGGCGGCATTGTGTCCCTTGCAAAGCACGATCCATGATTTTGAATTAAGCACGAGCAGTCCCTCGTTCCGCTACTTGATTGCAGACCAATCAGAAGCGTTGTGGTCACCAGGCCCAATCTGATTGACCTTAATTAATTGGGCAGGCCCGTATTCTAAAATTAGAAAATACAGCACCAAGACCAAATGAGAAAGGTTGACACTTCTTGGTTATAGGCTTCTAAAATCATGCATTAAAAGAAGGAAATCGTAACGTATAGCATATTTATAGGAAAGACGTTTGAGACCCTTTGAAGAAATGAAATACTTAGAGAACAGCGTGTGAATAAAAAGAGGCAAAATTCATTAATCGCACCACTGCTCTTTTCTGGAGCATCAACAGTTTTTCCGTATAAGATTTAGCTTCCTGGCCTCAGGCAACAAGATCATAAAATAGATATGGGTGAATGAGTAACCTATATTTGTTAAGTGATATCGAAAAAAGAGATAAAATGCCTTAATCTAGAGATTATGCATGTGGTCTTGCTTGATTATGCATGTGGTCTTACTTGATGCGATATGGTTAATATTAAAGCATTTTTTTATGCAAGGGTCAGTTGAACAAAGTAGAAGTGCCGGATCTTGGGAGAAATAACCAGAAAATAATTTATAGACTGAAAACAAAATGATTAAAGGTACTTTATTTAAATGTCTAGTCGTTCTAGCGCTGGAGCACTAAGTGAGGACACTGCAAACTGAAATCAAGAAATTGATGCAAAGCAAATCAAATAGAGGGAAAAGCCGGAGTACCCGCAGAAAACCTCTCGGTGCAGAGAAGAGAACCAACAAACTCAACCCACATATGACGCCAAGTCTGCATGGGAATCGAACCCAGGCCACATTGTTGGGAGGTGAGTGCTTTCACCACTACGACATTAGGCACGCAAAGCGTGTAAGGAGATTAGTAAAGCGGCACTTGCTTTTCACAAATGTGTTCCAGATTCAGTTTTCTATGTGGCTTGCGTTTTAAGATTTTCTGGTCTGCTCCAAGAGGTTTTCGCCGTTTCCCTATTCTCATAAACAAACAGCAATAATTTGGTTTGCAGTCTCGCTCATTAACAGTGCGCTTGCGCCTGTGCTGCTGACTGGCTTCTGCCGTATGAGCGATTTTCCCAGACGGTAACTGCACATACTTGCATTTGTCACATGATGGCATTCATACCACATGGAAACCCTATGGTGGGAATAAATATTTTTTTCTCTATCTCTGTGAGGTCTGGACCATGTTTTTGGACTGAATCTGGATAATGTTATACACGGGGTAAATGTCTATACAGTATTAAAACTGCTTATCCGCTTGAGCAGTCAGCCTTTTCCGTTCCGTGTTCATATTAGAAACAAGAAACCAGATCCAATTGAGAGTGGACCGATGAAACGTGATATTCAGCATGTTCAGGTTGTTTCGAAATTGAAGACTCAGGTCAACCCGGGAGGTCAAACACGCAAGGTTAAAATAGAATAACAGAATTTTATTCCGGAATTCTCTCTTCTATTCGAGTGCTTATCCCTTTTTATTCGAAGTACTGACCGAGAAAACTAAGGCCTCTATGAAAGAGATGAAGTTTGCGCAGTGGTAATGGGGGCTCAAGGAAATTCAAAGAGAAGACCACAAAAGAATGACAATATCCCAAATTCTATATCAGCGCACAATGGAGAATTTTAAGTTTTTCTTTGTGTTTCAAAACCGCTACTTATAGTTCGTGGTAGGTGCCGAGGAAGATCAACGAACTTAGCCCGAGTGAAGAAATCTCCTACTTCCGGCTTGTTTGCCTTAGCAAAAGGTCTTTTTGCGCGTGCGACAACGGAAATGGAGAATGTTTACATACAGCCTACGCAGAAACGGATCAATGACGAAAACGTTTGTAAAGCTTCAAAACGAAAATGTTTACAAAGGAGACATTACGAAGGGATGTAACATTCGTTTTGCAATTGCAATTCGACGGGGTCAGCTTGTTGGAGCGCATCAGAAAGACGCATGCGTACTGAGAAGATCCATGAGTCGCGATTATCGTCACAGTATGTCTGCGTTCTAAATATTGAGATGGCCTCTGGAAGAGGACATACAAGTCAGGAAATCAAGCAGCACTTCGCTACAAAAGAGGGCTGTTACAGACTGCTGGATCTCTCTGTTTATTCACGACCTAATAAAGTCCCTTACAATGTTCAGCAATGCCACCCGGTCCGAGTTTCGTTTGTGACAGTCAAGGATCAAGGTGGCTGCAACGATCGAATCGCCTTCAATGTCGGGAGAGAGTTGTACTTTTACATTTACAAAGGCGTACGGAAGGTAAGTTAAACTCATTGGCCTCTCTAGGAACGTGTGTGGTAAATTAGAGCGAGGCTTGTGTGTGTAGCATTTCCGTTAAATTGTGCATGTTAAGTCAAGGTAATAAGTTATAACATTGACGTTCCCTTCAGCTAAGAATTCGTGATCATAATTAAGTTGTAAATTTCTCATGTTAAAGTTGAGTTAAGTTTTGTGAATCGGCAGTCCGTTTTTACCGAATCTAGCTATCTCAGCTGACTTAAGAAACTACTGTCTGGGAAAATATTATTCTCGAATACTTGTTTTATTAACTAGGGTCTCGTCTTGGAACTTTGCAATTCAAAACGCTGCATGTAGCAACGGCATTCTTGATTGTGACTTCTCTTGCGGTTGCTGTAAAAATAAAACTTGTGTTCTCAATGCATTTGCTAATCTTGGACCCTCCGGTTGATATCGTTTATGATTTGTTCATAAAAATATAAAAAAGGGCCCAGAAGATCCCGTTAGCTTTGCCTCCGAACACGAAAATAATTTTCCAGAGCTTCCGTTTAAAAGAACTGGTAGTGAAAGCTTGAATTTAAGCTTATTAACAACATAAAATTCGGTAATATTATTTATATCTTGACATCAATATACCTGATGGATTTTCGCTCTGCTTGTGAACAGTCAAATTTCTTTCACTTTCTTGACAACTGAGTTAAGAATTCTCTAAATGTTTATATAATAATACGTCAGCCAGCGAAGTGTTTATTTTTTAAACACCAAAACTGTAGAACCAATTTGCATGCACAAACTTGAATTCATTTGACGTGAGTTCAATTATAGACTTCAGATAAGCTGTCCTATCATTGTTATTGTTGTTTCCAGCATATATTTATTTCTAACAAAAAATTACAATATACCCACTGTGATAATATTATGTTGCATACTTAGCTTTTTTCTGTAGCATTTCCCAGTCCATTCTCTAAATGTGTTACTCTTGTTTTACAACTAAATCAGGCCTTCTGTTAGAGTTTGTTTATATTTGAAATATTGTTATTGGACATATAACCATAGATTGCCTTTAAAGTTCACCTAAACTTAAATATTTTTCGTTCTAGTGTAAATCTCCCCATCCAAAGCAAACATATGTCACCATTATTACCCAGAATGTTGCTTTTTCTGTGCCATATATCCATATAAACTTTGCAGAACTAGCAGTACATGTAATTTGGATCCACAACTGTGATGTGAGAGGCATGGATCTATTCTTGATTTTACTTCACAAATATTGCTTTGCATTCCTGTTTTCAAAGAAATTTTGCATTTCAAAGCAGTTTGTGACATGAAATCAAGAATAGACCCGTGCCTCTCACATCATGGTCGTGGCTCCAAATTACTGCTAATTTTGATAACTGCGTGTCTTGCCAGGAAGATATAAACTGAAATTTTGAGTTAAGAAATTGGTAAAACATTGACCGAATGCAAAAATGGCCGTCAGCAAATTATTCTTTAGTCTTTGTGTTAATTAGTCTAACTAGCCTCGTTTTACAGCCCAAATGCTTTCAATTTTACGTGTGTGAACGAGGCTAGTTAGGCTAATTAAGACAAAGACAAAAGAATAATTTGTTGGCAGCCATTTTTGCATTCGGTCAATGTTTGCTGGGTAAAAGTTAAGAGTCCGATCCCACCAACGCGTCGGCCAACACGTCGTCCAACGCATCGGCCGACTGTTGGTCGACTGTCGGTAGACTGTCGGCCGACGCGTGGACCGCTGTTTAATCTAATAACGTATAAGATGCGTCGGTGGTGCGTTGGTGCTTTTTCAAACTGAATGGAAATTTCTTCGATGGAAAACTTGCACTTCGATATGAAAATAAGAAATTTTCTTTTGACTGCCATCTTGTATTTCCTGTGCTAGTGAAACAATGTTTTGGCCTAGCACTTTTTTTTTTTTTTTACCTGATGCAAACCTCTGAGCAGACATAATGTGTTTAGCAGACAATGTGAGAGAAAAAAAGAAAGAATACAAATCTTTTTGGGACTACATGTAGCTCCTCAGAGACTTGGGCTAGTAAGATAAAATTACAGCTTACCCAAAGGGCAGTAATTGTGAAGAAGAGCTCCCCAAAAAACCTGTCGGCCGACTGTCGGTCGGTAACGTGTCGGTAACCTGTCGGCAGGACAAACTAAAATGATCGTAAGCATTTACTTGTCTATTGCTTCTAAACTACGCGAAAAGAGCTAAAGGCAGTTCATAACGATACCTTGAGCAGCACTTATACCACTAATATGGCTTTTGTCCACTGTTTTAGCGTTGGCTAGCGATACTTGCCCACATTGTAAACATCATTCATACATACATGACATAACATAAGAGGCCGCGTTGCATTGTAGGGCAATTTGAAGGAAAGTGTTTGTCTCCTCTACTAACTACGTATTGATACGCAGCTTATGGTTGTCAGAGTTTTTAGCAGAGTTTTCGATTAAATTAGCTTCCAATGCGATTCTTAGATTGTCTGGTGTGTTGTAAATTACGCAATTGATATATCCTATATGCATCTGATAACAACTGATAACAGTTGATCGGTAAGTAGGTGAAGTCTGTCGAGTCATACATCACCATTACGGAATGTCACGTTAACTGCTCGTTTTTACCACAATTTTTCTTTTTTCTTAACCGATCGGTAACTTGTTGGTTAGCTGTCGGTAGACTGTCGGTAAGCTGTCGGTTAACTGTCGGCCGACAGTCGGCCGACAGGTTTTTTGGGGAGCTCTTCTTCACAATTACCCAAAGGGCAATGATGCTTGGAATTTCGTCCCACCCTGTATTGTAGACGAGAAAAATTTGAGTTTAGATGCACTTTAAGTTCAGGGACAATCCTGATTCTCTCGTGCTGATTTAAGTTGGATAAATGCATCTAACAACCTACATCTTAATCATGGTTGTCCTTTTCAGTGGCAAAAACCATTTAGTAATGACGTTTCATTAGAAGCTGACTTTTGTAGATAACCATCACCTCTTTTTGGATCACTCAACCCTCTAGTTTGAGTTGAATTTTACACAAAAGCACATGTACAAAATTTAATGTACTGCTTTCGGGAGTTTTTGTGGCAACCTCTGCAATCACTGTTGAGGAGCCATCCAAGACAGTGAAGTCCACTGTAATTTTTAGGGAGAAATTTGTTTTCATTCAAAGGGACATGTACCTTTATCATAATTTCAAAACCTTTACTTCCTTTCAGATGTCTTGCCGTTCATAATTTATGTAAAAATGGCTTTTGCTAACACAGCTTTGATTACCGTATCCATGGAATATTATCAACAGAATGTTTCATTGGCTCCCATTTTAACCCTAAGTCATTCAAAAAGCTTGGCTTGCCCATTTGAAATAAAATTTCAGCCAGATGAAACGTTTTGTGTAATTGTATAAAAAGTAATAATTGTATAGAGATAAATGATTTTGCTTAGCAATGAGGAAAATCAAAATATAATATTATGTTATTCACTGGGCAGGAGGTCTGTATAGGACAAAAACTGTGCCTTCAGTCTCAAGTTCAGGTACTCCAGACGTTGGGCACAGTTTTTCCCTTTATGGACCAACCAAGGTTGGTAAATAATGTCCTGTTTATATTTTTTTCCTAAAAAGGTGTACTGGCTGGGAACCATTGCTTAAGGCTGACCTGCGATGCTTATTATCAAAATGAGAAATATCAGGCAATGCTGCAATGATCGGTTGATTTTCTTCACAATATTTATTAATTTGTAAAGCAACACTGTTTACTTTTAAAAACATTTCAAAGGCTTCAAAAAATCAATTTTTGGTCCTAACGCCATCTCATGACACAAGCTCTCACAACCAGGGCTATGATCGATTCCGCCTGGGTTGGCAGGCAACATAGAAAAATTCTGCTCATACTTGCATGTATTTCTGTTTAGTATCTGAGGGTGTGTTGAGAAGGAATAATTATTATTAATATTAAAGTGATGATAACTTTTATCAGTTCTCATTACTTTTAAATGGTGCTTAGAGTTGTCACATGAAGAAACCATTCCATAGGATTTAAATTGAAACATGGTTCTCAATGTTTTCCCCCAAAGCATCTAGGCTTACACGCACATTGTAAACAGGTACAATGTAGATTACACGGGTATGGGTTATGATACTTGATAGTAATGGATGTGACACATTGCACTGCTTTGATTGATTGCAGGAATTAAAAGAAAACTATTGATTGTTTATGATAGTTGCAGTTGATGTATTTACGTACCTGCAATTTAACTTACCATAGTTAACTATGAAGGGCAAGTATAACTTGTTAGTGGTGATGTTGTACTGGTGTTACGACAGCCCTTTTTTGCGTCGTATTAGCTGCACTGTACCAGCGCTTTGTTGTATTTGTGTCCCTCAGACACAAACTTTCCTTAATATACAATGTAGTCAGTGGCTTTGCTCAATAACATATCTTTTCCTTAGCAATGGTCAGCAGTCATCTTATCCATCTCTCCATAGGTACAATGTACTTCATGTATCGCTTACTATAGTGTATTAAAATTAATTGTATTATACCCACGCATATCCATGTATATCACTGTGTACCCCTAAATACCTTGGTATACCCCAAACTACCCACGTATGCTCATGTACACCCATTTATACCCATGCGTAACCATATATACACTTGTAATAAAGGGGTATACAATGTACATGGGTATAAAGGGGTATGCATGGATATTACGGGTGTGTAAATACCTTATAATATAATTTTAATGCATTATAATAAGGTATACGTAAAGTACTTACCCATCTCCTTCAACCTTTTACAAGTACATCTTCCACCAAATCTGGAGATCACTAGCCTAAGAGTCACTAAACTTCTGTACAAAAGAAGTTCATTTAATCGGGTGGTTGAAAGTCAAACTTGAATACAAAACAGCACAACAAACAGGAAGCAAAATAGGGTAAAATTTAAGAATCCGATCCCACCAACGCGTCGGCCAACGCGTCGGCCAACGCGTCGGCCGACTGTCGGCCGACTGTCGGTCGACTGTCGGCTGACTGTCGGCCGACCGAATAAAGCTCTTAAAGCTAATGAGGATCTTATTTGACCTTACACACTGTGTCTGGCCTTCTTTGACTGATTGACTGATGGCTGCAGTCATCTGCACTCTCGATTCTTATGTTATCTTTCGGTTTAGAACTGAAAAAACTTTGAAGAATCACTTGTAACAAAAGGGCAAATCTGTCTTTGAACCCCTGGAAATATTTTGCAACTCGTGACCATCATTTTCCAACATAAAGATCATTGGAGGAAAGAGGCTTTGAGACAATACCCAGAAGAATCATGCTTAATTTATTATGGTGGAACAGGTCATTTAGCAAACCTCTGGTTATTGTGTTTGTTATTATTCCAATTAATTTTCAGCTTGTTTTTGAGTTTTTACCATTTACATGTAATCCAAATTGCTCTGTCTTGAACTCGCTGTAAGTAATTGTTGTAGGCTTTGTAAGATTTACTCAACCTTCATCAGTTTGAATGGCAGTGAGTTGTTACATGTAGTTGTCACACAAGTTAAGTGCAATTGATCATGTGACAGAAGTATCGCCTCAGATGTTTGGAAGTTCCAACCCCTCATCCCTTTTTATGGATAGGTGTTCATTTTTGGCTCTGTGATCTTCCTTTTGGTAGTATTATCATAATATAACCTTCACATTGCTTTGATTCAGAGCAATATCATATACATGGTAGATGAATTTCTGGACTGGTGCTCTTTCATCCTAAGCTCGTACTTGAGGCCTTAGCTGTTTCCCCCCACACAATCGTGATCTCAGGCCTCACATTTAACAAAGTAGATGACACATTGCTGTAACAGAGTTTAGTCTGGGTCATATCATTGACCCCCAAGATAGACTTTACTCTGTGTAACGCCAGGAGATTTTACTTGTCAGTGGGAGGCATCCTTGGGGGTTTGAGGTGTTAATAGGGTAATATGGGAAAGTTGGTGCCTGAGAGTGTTGGACAGCTTTTGGTAAAGATTGACTATACACTGTACATGTGCCATCATCATCATCGTCCTTTTTACAAGAATTAGAAGACTTTCACTTTATTTCAAAAACTTGCAACCTTGTTTTTTTTCCCATTGCTTGATTGCAGGCTGCAGACCTCACAAAGCCTTTAGATAAACGAATGTACAAGGGAACCATCCCCACATGCCATGATTTTAACCTGTTGACACGGTCATCTGAAAGCTTGGAACTTTTAATTGGATTCTCAGCTGGTCAAGTCCAGTTGCTTGATCCTGTGAAACACGAAGTGAACAAGCTGTTTAACGAAGAGGTACTGTAGTTTTGTAATCTATCCTTTGGACTTTTGCAAAAGATTGAAGTAGCTTTTAGTTGCAAAATTGGGCACATTGAGGATTTACGTAAAAAGAATAAAACCATATTATGACCACCTTTGAAGTGAGGTGAACTTTACTACAGGAAAACTTCTGCTAATTAGTGTGATTAATAATATTGAAATAAAATGTATATTTGAAGTTGGTGTTATAGATGGATCTTCTGTCAATAACCTATACTTGAATATACATTTCTTTCATTCATCAGTCCTTTCACGGGAACACAGGAACCCAACAAATTGACCTGCTCCCAACGGAGCGACTTCAGAGCTCAGTTGGTAAAGCATTGCACCGGCACCGCAGAGGTCATGGGTTCAAATCACGTCGAAGCTGTCTGGAGTTTTCACTCCAGGTGTCTATACGAGACAATTTCTTAAAATGTCCAGATAAATGCATAATAACAACTATCTTTAGGGTAATAATGTTGTTGTTAAGTAAGTTCCAAAGTCAATAATTACTTACAACGATATATGTTTTTCCTTCACTGTTGTATCATTTTCTCATAAAAGATCAGGAGACTAAGCAAACAGAGACACTTCCAATTTGTTGCTTTGGAAGAATTTTTGTTTGTAGTGACAGGGATAATAATTTTTTTTCGTACGTTGGTTTTACATGTCATTGAGCAATTATACCCCAGTTCCAGGAGGTGACTAGCTTTTTGCACAGTTACCTATAATAAATTCACTATGCATATACATGTAATGCTTAAATACCATATCAGCATAGTACATTATTGTATTTTAATTTTTGAATTTTTGTTACTCTTCCAGAGACTTGTGGACAAGACTAAAGTCATGTGCCTCAAGTGGATTCCAGGATCTGAAAATCTGTTTCTGGTTGCTCATGAAAGTGGAAACATGTTTGTTTATAACAAAGAACATCCGGCAGGAATTGGACCTCCTCAGTATGCATTAATGAAACAAGGACCCGGCTACTCAATTCATAGTGGGAAATCAAAGACAACTCGAAACCCTGTTTGTAAATGGACCATTGGCGAAGGCTCTGTAAACGAGTTTGCTTTCTCTCCAGACTGTAAGCATATTGCTACGGCAAATCAAGATGGCTTTCTACGTATATTTGACTTTGATATGCAAACATTATGTGGTGTCATGAAAAGTTATTTTGGGGGCTTGAAATGTGTTTGTTGGAGCCCAGATGGTAAGTATATTGTAACTGGTGGTGAGGACGACCTTGTTACTGTTTGGTCTTTCCTTGAGAGGAGAGTAATTGCACGTGGCATTGGGCATCATTCGTGGGTTCAAGTTGTTGCTTTTGATCCTTACACCACTAATATTAGTGGCAGAGGCCGTGTTGACGACAGCGATGAGGAAGAGATTGAACAAAACGGTATTGCACCTTCACAACGCGCTAGTTCTGTTACACCAGAGGACAAAAATGTAACGTCTTACAGATTTGGATCTGTAGGGCAGGACACACACTTCATGCTTTGGGACTTGGGAGAAGATGTGCTCAGACCTCAGAGACCCCGTGGCAGGAGTGTGCGAGCAACAATCACTCTTTCAAACTCGCACATAACTTCAGGTCATGCCCTTTCAAATGGACCAATCACACTGGAAACAAATCACAGCGGAGGTGGTAATGCTGTGGCACCTTGTCCCCTGGGATCATTCGATGCACCAAAGAATTTAACACAAGTACATTCATTAACAAAATCCATGGAAACGTTAGTTAATACAGGGAATGTTACTCCAGGAACAGTTTTGTGTCCCCGAATGGAGGATGTGTGTATTCTAGAACCCTTAGTTGCCAAAAAAGTGGCAAATGAGAGATTAACAGCATTAGCATTCCGAGAAGACTGCATTGTCATGGCTTGTCATGAAGGTTTCATCCGTACTTGGGCTCGACCAGGTAAAGTGGTAAGTGTGGCAAAGAGAGAAAGGTATTACAGGGGTACTAAAAAAAATGCAAAAATGCAAAATCTTTGCCAAGAATGCAACAAAACCTCTGTACAATTTAATGGGACTAATAGAAAATTGATTTAGAAATGGAAATAATTATTCAACATGACTGTATGAGATACATGTACTGACTTGTCAGAGTGGCAGTGAATTAAAAAATACAGTACCGCTCAGAATTAACCTAACATGGAACGCGTTCGCGAAAGCGATCAGAACGAAACTTGAACGAGAAATGAAACAGCAACAGAACGGATATGGAACGTGGGCAGAACCGATATGGAACAAACAAGTTCTCTTTAACCTGTTCTCTAGAACACGTTCTCATCTGCAGGAACGCGTTCTAAAGAACGTCCCTGCTTAGTGAGATTCACGTGTACTTTGTGAAGTCCACATTTGTTAGCATTAGGCGCGTGTCGCTTGACACCCGGCCTGGTTAAAAAAGGGATTGGTGTTCAAGGCCGCTAAATTAAGCGCTTGATTTTAAGACTACAGTTGGGAAACTGTAATAATCTGAAAACGGAGATGGGAAGTACATTTCATGTGCATTTAGCTGGTAAAGAGAAAGCTTCAAAATATCTCTCTGTTTTCAATTAAGAACAAAACAAAAAACCCTGCACTTCAAATCAGCAAGAAAAACAGTTGCAGTGAACGGGATTGAGATGTTAGTGTGAATATTTTCTTTTTCTCAATATGGCCAAAGAGGCTTGAAAATTTACGTACACATTAGTTGGATAATACCGTTCATCCACAGACAATGAGTACTTTTAGATTTGTAGAACCAGAACTAGCGTTACGCGACTAGTTTTTGCACTAAATTTTTAACCATCACGCCAAAAATAAATTTATCGTTTGATCTGTGGTTTGGTTCGTTCGGTTTGAATCATTTGTAAAACACTGGGTTTCCTTCACTTTAATCGTTCCTTTAAGATATTTCTTTTGTACATAACCGAAAATACACGTTAAAATTCCACTAGCCGTGAAATGCGTGCAAACAAAACAACTGGCTCGTTCTTCTTCACTAAACAAGTTTGGTTGCCTAGCACGTGACAATGTTTACTCAATACGTGACTAATTCTCTCACGCAAAGTACAAACTTTAAACCCTCGAAACCTTTTAAAGAACACTTTAAACCTTTCTTTTTTACCACTCTTTCAAACAATAGCTGCCGCGAAGCAAACGAACGATAGAAAGGTTAAAGCGATACAAACGATAGAAACGAAATTAAAAGTGCGATGTTTCGGATCAAAATGTAACACGTCCAACGAAAAATTTTCCGTATTATTCCAGATAAATACTTTGTAACAAAGAAATAACAGATAAACTTCGGGTATTGTCGGTAAGCGTTTGACAACCAATACCGTGCGCAAGGCCAAATTTATACGTAAGTCGTCTTTTGTCCTTGTTTGCTCACTTTTTGTATACAATCAAATATTAAATTTTTGCACAATTGAAAAAGAAATCTTATTGATCACTGCAATAATTTTTTTGACATCTCTAGCGCAAAAACCTCGTTTTAGGAAAAGACTAACTGCTTGACGAAGTTACAATCGCATCTTCATCTTGCAGTGAATGTTACCGGTTTTTGTGAACGCGTTCAAAGGAACGCATTCTTTTTCTTGTAAATGCATTACATGGAACGCGTCCAATGAAACCACAAGAGAAAAGAGATGGAACGGATTCGGAACGGGTATAGAACGGATATAGAACGGATAAGAGAACGGAAATTGAACGAATATGTAACGCGTTCCGTTCAGGGTTCCCTGTTAGGTTAATTCTGAGCGGTACTGTATTGTTCATCCCTTGATGAAAAAGAAAGTTTTATTTTACGACACTTTACAAGAATGAGAAACCTAACCTAACCAGTCTCTCAACTGTAGAGCCATTCTTTGTGTCCATGCATACTATCTGTAGAGGCTTTTTAACCTGGTCTGTGAAGGCTTAACTCAGTATACATATCAAGCCAACTAGTCTGAAACAAAAATGGTTGAATCTCAGCCGAGCACCTTGAGTGCTTTCCATTTGGAAGAAAAAAAACATGTAATTTTACACCACATGGATTTAAAAAAAAACTATCCACAATAAAAGGGAGCGGAAAAAGTATTCATCACTTGTCAGAAAGCAGTGAAACATTTTGGAACAGCTCTGTATTCTATCGACAGAGGATGTATCTGTCATGAATCAAATCCCACCCTTTTTTTGTTTTTAGCAGTACAAAAAGGTCAACGTTAAAAATACATGTAATGGACAAGTATCTTAAAAAATTACTACGAAAATAACCGATCTGTAGAGTGGGCCCAAATTATCGAGTCACTGCCTCGCCCACTTTTGTTAAACATTTTGATGAAATTCCCACAAAGAAACCTGTGTTGGAGTCTCTCCCTTTTCCAATAATGTCTAGTCTGTATAATCTTCATTCTCAAGTATTCTTCGAAAGCTTTTGCACGATTATAACAGCCTTCCATATGCGCTCAGTTCTGCAGTTACCTCTTAAGAATTTGAGTTATTTACAAGTGAAAGTGAGTGGGGCAGAGACACATAAATTCCCACCCATTCCACAGATCGGTGGTTTTCGTAGTAGAAGAGTGTTAACTATACAGTAATATTATTGCTAACAGAGATTACCAAGCACAAGGTACCGGTATAATGTCAATACTGAAGAACTAAAAGTTGGCAAAATTGCTAATTCTTGGAAGACCCGTGGGTGAGAGCCTTTTTCAGACGATTTTACTCGTCATTGGGGGAAGTTCAGAGTCAGTGGGTTAAATCAAGGTTTAATGTACTCACCTTGGCAGGTGGTTGTTGTGGTTAAAAAAAATTAATCTATTTTTGGCGAGAAAGCGGTGTTGGTTTAAGGTTTTTCTGTTGTTAATATTATTTTATTTACACATTTTAAAGAGAAAAACAAAACAAAATTTACTCAATGTTTCTCTGTCATCTCAATCATCATTTTCTATTATGACAGAGGATTAGGTTTTCTTGTCTTGTCGATGTTTAAACCTTTTACCCATTCGCTCCTCAGGTGCCCCCAGAACACCCCCAGTTGACAAGTGTGTAATCGTCGTGGGTGGGTGGGTCGCGGGTCCTTAACCCTAACCCTAACCCTTTTTTTTTTTATCAATGACTGGAAATTCTCGAAACAGACAAGACCTAAGACCTAAGACAAATTTGGACCGAGCACTGAGGGAGCTACGAGTATAATATATATCTTTTTTTATCTTCAAACAAACGCAACCCACCACCCACCACCCACCACCCACCTACCCACGACTCACCCACCCACGCGATTTAGCCTCACCCCCAGTTGACAAGCAAAGCCAGTCTGGCATAAGACAGAGTAAAATCTGTGAAGTATCACTTCCAGGGGTCAGTAGCTTGAGGTGGCTGAACACAGTTTTTGATATGTTTCATTTACCATTTTCTCTAAAACCCTTAATCCTTTGGTAGCCAAAAATGGTTGCAAGCAAATTAACAACACAAACTTCTGGTTTTTGATAGTTAAGCTGACCTGTATGCCGTTGCCATGGCAACATGAACAACTATAATCATGCCTTTAAAATCGGTTTTGTTTATTCACAGAAAATCTGGTCATTAGATTTTCTTTATAATTTGCATGCAACAAGTTTGTAACGATGCTCACAAGTTAACAAATTTTAGTTATAATTTGACAGAGAGATCTTTAATTATCCCTTGTTGAAGGTTCACTGGAATATCTTGAATTTCCTGTGTTAGTTGTTTTTTCAATACTCCAGTTACTTATTTCTTAAAGTACATTCGTGCCAAATTTTTTTAAATTCTAACAAGTGGTTCTCAAGAAATAGGCGTATTTCCGAGAAAGCTATTCTACATTCAATCGCATTTTTTTAAACTTACTACGCATGAGCTGTATTTAGCTGGGTCCTTTCGATAACAAAGAACAATCTACGAATTGTGGATTTCTTTGTGTCATTACCCTTCTAACATACACTTCTCATAAAAGACTAAAACCATCAAAACGCTTTGTGGAAAAATAGTGCAGATAGCGGAAGCATTGAGAAAATAAAATGATTACTTTATGGAAGCCAATTTTTTTTTTTTGGCAATCCTTGCGTGCATGCTGCATTGCGTTAGCAAGAGCGCACACGATAACTATGTTCGGCCACCAACAAGAGCTCTCAATTTTTATTTTGATAGTTTTTCAGAATAGTACATTGAATAGGTCATATGTTTGTTGTTTTGACAGGGTGTGCACCCAACAGGGACAGTAGTCTGAGTGACGATGATGATGTGGATGAAGAACAAAACTCAGATGATTTACGCATGTCATCACCTTCTTATGATTCCTGAAACTGGCCTGTTACAAAGTCTGATTAATTTTTCTTGGTTAGCACATGCACATTTCCTCAAATGTCCATGCGCTAACCAAACAAATAATGTTTTGTTTTCTATTTCGCCCCAATTTATGGTAAATTTCTGTGTATTGTTTCTGCTGTTAATTGGCTTTTGGTTGATTTGGTGCTTTATGTGATACATGTTTTGTGGTGTTTTCAGTCTCTTTTAAAAGTAAACTTTGACTTGTTGCTTAGTGTTTTGTCTTGAAAGCCCAAAGTTGTAAAGGAATTGGTTCATGTCATTGTTTTTTTCCTGTCAGCCTTGTTTCCCCTTTATGTACAAATGAAATAAATACATGTATGAATGTGACATTTTAAACTTGACATTGGTTTTGTGGAGTAGTTTATATGTATGTAGACCTCCTTGTTAGATTTGGATTGCAAAATAATTCTTATACTTGTAAATCCTTTCCTTTAGCGTGCTTTTGTAAAAAGAGAACATCTCTTTTTGTTTCTGGAAAATGGCAAATTCATCGCACAGTAACGTAGACTAATATCTTTGAAGTTTATTATTGCATGGATAAATCCATACTCTTTCGCCAAGATTTCTATCTTCACATGAACTCATGTTGTGGTAGCATTGTATAGCATTGTGGGAGCACAGAAATATTTGATAAATGACCCAACATATATTATAGACTCAACATTTTCATCAAAGAATAATAATAATTCTCTTTTTATCAACATCCAATGTACTGAAGCCAGAGGAGCTCTGCACGTCAGCTAAAAGCAACTTCTGAATTGAATAGGAAATAGTTTATGTAATGTAATAAGAATAAAATGTTTTCTAAAAATGCACATTGTTTATGCTGTTGTGGTTTGGATTTTTCTCGCCTGGAATTGTGCCATACTGAAGTAACTCTCTGCCAGCTGAAGTACCGTATTTACTCGATTAAATGTGGCGTTAATTCAAAGGTAGCATTTATTTCAAAATCACATTTAAGTCACTGACAACAGTTACAGTAAAACAGAAATGTGTTTAGAATTCCAAGGAGAGGTTGGCCTTGTTATGCTGGCAAAATTTGCAGCCTTAACAACAGAACTGCACTTTGTGAAAATTCTGAAGAACGTGCTTGATCTTAAGAACATTGTCTTACAGGAAAATAAATTTCCAAGGCTGGTTTAGATTACCAAGATGTAATGTGTACTTGTTTCTTTCTTGCAATACTTGACTAAACGGCACATGCTTCTGATTGGATGTAACGTTTATTTGAGGATGGTGTTTATTGTACTTTTCCTTTCATCTGGGGTATTTAATTGAGGGCGGCATGTAATCAAGTAAATACAGTAAATTGAGCTTTTCACTATCGCAACAAAATCATGAGTATGGAAATGATCAAGTGAAAATGTGAAAAGCACAATCTTAAGGACAGTGCAAGGTCAGAAAACCTTGTCAAGACCAGTTCCCTCAATATTGAACATTGAGTTTGGATTTATTTGTGCTTAGACTCTTGCCCAATCAAGAGTATCTGAATACAGAGGTTTTTCTCATGGTATTCTTGTTTTCCTCCTCTCAATGAAATAACTAACAGTAAGTTGATTAATTTGACCTGCCTTGAGTTGATTATTTGTACTCTTTAGTGGAGCACTCTCTTTGAGATATTAATTTTATCCTTGAGACATTAATTAATAAAATGAGTTAAGTTATATCTACTGTGAATTAACTCAAGTCCTCCTTTTTGCATTGAGTCCTAGAGTAAAATTTTTGCAACGGTTTGCATAAAATGCATCACAGAGATTCACAAACCACTTCCTCTTTGGCGAAATTCAAAAATTGCTTGTGGGTGCCCCAGACTTAATGAAACATGTTAGCAAGTGTAAAGCTGAATAATTACATTGCCACAGCTCACTGCTATTCATGTTTAAATAAAATTCACAGGTGATCGGTTTGGGTCTCTTTGAGCCTAAGTGCTGTAATATTATTCTCACTGAACACAGGTCACACATAGTGAAAGTCTTGGTGCACTGTCAGTTACCTCACAGCAAATAATCCCTTGTGGATATAATAATTACTGTGTGCAGGGGCATCTTTGCAGACTGTGTGAGTCAATGAAGCAAGTCTGCAATCCTCAATAGTTAAACTTTACTATGGTATGGTGAAAGAATTTAGTGAGAACTAAGCCCAAAAGAGCATAAGGGTTGTTTGGATTTGATCAGATTTGATTTAATGACATCTACTTTGATTTCATGTGATTTAATTTGAGTTACAGTCTCTCCCCAATCATGAAAGCACTTTTTCTTGCTAAATGAACTTGACACTTAATGGGATGCTTTCCATTTGACAGAGCTGACTGTCCAGACTGGACGTTCAGAAAGACTTATAACTCTAAAGCTCCTTCAAATTAACACACTTTGAGGATGATACATACTCCCCCAGAAGAATGCGAGGAAATAACACCCAAGTGTTCCTTCAAATTGTTGCATTTTCTTTGCAAACTGACAGGTCTGGCTGGCCAGTCCTGACAAAAGGAGAGTGCCCCTTAGTTAAAATTATTGTGATGATGATGATGATGATGATGATGATGGTGTTGATTACTATTATAATTATTATTAACAATAGGAATCAACATCATAATCATCTTCATGATCTTTTAATATCACTACAATAATTAATGTTATAATAATAATAATAATAATAATAATAATAATAGTTTTCGTTGTAAGATAAGCCATTTATGGTGGAACACATTGGCCACACAACTTCTCTCATCAGGGGCGTAATGTGAGATTTTGAAGGTGTACGCACACGAGGAATGTTTTGAGTGCCAAAGGCGCTCCAAACTTGGTGAGTCTTGGGGCATGCTTCCCACAAAAATTTTAAATTTAGGGTCTGGCAAATGCCATTTCTGGCTATTTCCTTCAAAAATAACCGGGAACTGGGGACTGATGATGAGACTGATACTGTGTAGGGACCTCGGAGTCCTTTTACTTATAACAGAAAATCTTTTAAAAAATCCTACCCATTTCTCAAATGCGCACGTGCGTATTTGCGCAAAGGTCGCTATGCCCCTGCTCATGTACAAAAGCTGCATCAAAAATTTAAGGAAAGATAAGGTGCCCAACCTTGCCCATTTGTTGGGCAACAAATTTTCAGTTTGTGATTAACCTGAGGTGGACAGAAATTGACGAAAAATGCTTTTTTTTTTGTCATAGCCGAAAAGGAAGGGGGAGGTGTCGAGTTGAAAATTGTCACGTGACAAGGCGTAGAGGAAGTTAGTGGCGGCCATTTTCTCTGTGAGCAAGTTGTCGGAGGGAAGGTTACTGCCATGGATTCCAAAGGCAATAAAGTACTGGTTTGCGACAATGGAACTGGGGTAAGGCTAGCTGGCTGCTAAACCGTCGTAATTGCCTTCCGTCGACTCATCTGTTTTCATTGTTGTCTTTTCGTAGTTTGTCAAGTGCGGTTTTGCAGGCTCTAACTTCCCAGCTTTCATCTTTCCTTCGATGGTAGGAAGACCGATCATTAGATCAACGGCAAAAGTAGGAGACATTGAAGTCAAGGTCAGTGTATCCCCTTGCATAGTACCTTTCGACGTTTTACACCTGTAAGTCTTAGTTTCGTTGATCGAAAGTTTCCTAATTATTCTTCAGGATTTAATGGTGGGTGATGAAGCCAGCCAACTCAGGCATATGTTGGAGGTAAACTATCCCATGGATAATGGGATTGTTCGCAATTGGGACGACATGAAACATGTGTGGGACTACACATTTGGGGAGACAAAACTTAACGTTGACACAAAGAATTGCAAAGTAAGTGGCAGCTCCTGGAATATATATACATGTATGATAAATTTTAGTTTTGCACTTTCACTTTAATTATAATGAAGGAGGTTGGAAACTTTAATATCTGATCCTTTTGTGATAAACTTTAGGTTTTGCTCACTGAACCACCGATGAATCCCTTAAAGAACAGGCAAAAGATGATTGAGGTAAAAATATTGAAACCGTATGTCTTTAATTCAAGTTAAACACTTTTTATTACCTACTTTGTTAGGTATTACACTATTTATTATGCTTCAATTTACAAAGTGTTATTGTTGAACCAGTGTGTCATTTTTTTTTTAAATTAACGAATTGTCTGTGAATAATCATACCCTTTTCATCAACCCCATAGATGGTGATAAGGTACCTAATCATTGACACTGGTATGTTGTCTATGAAGGAAGTCCATTAAAATTTATTACTGTTATCATACAATAATCTGCATATCATGGATCAAAGAAAATCTAAATTAAAGTTCAGACATGAGCAGTATTCAAACCCAGTTAGAAAGGAATTAAGGAGTCCTTTAGTGAAGTCCGTCTTTTAAAAATTACTTTTTTTTTTCACTTGAATAAAAGAGAAAACTGGGAATTATGAGACCCTTGCAGAAAAAAATGCAAAAGTCATGATGATAATCATATTCACCATCATCATGTTAATAGTAAATTCTTGAGTCCCAAGAAAAATGGAAAAGTTGAAGAAACTGGATGCAACTCTCTCTTTGTGCATAATGGGAGGGCCAGATCTTGGGAATCCTGAGAACTAGTTTTTGTAAGGGGGAAAGCATTTTAAGTTCAGGTGGTCAAACAGTATTTTCATTTTCACTGTGCACACGCTCTGAGCTTTAGCTTTTAACAGGAGTTATCCTGCAGGGATAGTCTCCTTCAGGTTTCAAATATGCGTACATGTATTTATTTACACTCATCACAGAAGACTCCTACAACAACGCAAAGAAATTGACATCATTATCTCACGAGCAATATCGCAACACATACACCATTTCCCAATGAAGCCAATGAAACCAAAGAATATAGCGACCATCCCAGTGATGGGAATTCAATTTCTAATGCCAAGGGTCAACTGAATTTCTGACTGGGCTGCCCCCTAGGAGGGGTTGGGTAGCCCAGTAATAATGGAATTAATTGACCTACATGTAACTTTAACATGGTAGAGGTAATGAGCTAATTTCAATGTTTAACTTTTAGCCCTCTAGAAATATAAGCAAAGCAACTTAAATCTTGGTTTTTTTGTGTGTGTGAGAGGAAACCCTGAGTAACCAAGGCAAACAATATTAATTTAACATGACAAAGCTAGGCAAGCCAACTGGAACAGAAATACATGGTACCTTCACATAACCACATTTTTCTTATAGGTTATGTTTGAAAACTATCAGTTTGATGGTGTGTACATAGCTATCCAAGCGGTGTTGACACTTTATGCTCAAGGTCAGCTGTGCTGTGTTTTCTTACTGTATTTATCTGTGTATAAGTTGACCCCCAGTTTTTGATGGCAAAAAAAGCAATTTCTTAATTTCTTTGTTAAATGTTCAAGGGATACTAATCTTGTATTCTTTGATTTCTGGAATTGTGGAGGCACAAAAAAAGTCGACTCTATATACGGGTAAATACAGTATTTCTTCATGTTTCAAACAGGATTTGTAGAGATAATTTTCACAAAATTGATCACAGCTGCACAACATTTTATTTTCAATCCACAGGATTGTTGACTGGAGTTGTGATTGACTCTGGAGATGGTGTTACTCATATCTGCCCTGTATATGAGGGCTTTTCACTTCCTCATCTCACGCGTAGATTGGACATTGCTGGTCGAGATATCACAAAGTATCTAATCAAGGTAATGTATTCTGTCAATGGAGCTCAATTTAAATTGTAAAAAAGTTTCAGAATGTTATAGTCCTCAGTAGCTACATGTGTTAAGGAATAAAGTGTCTTTTACTGAGTGAAAGTGATGATGTGGAGCATTGTTTCCAGCAGGGCTAGGTGGTTACACCAGAAGAAATGGGTTTAATAATTTTTTGTATTTACTCTTCAATGTATAAGTTGACCCTTTATGACCTAAAAATCAGCCCAAAAAAATACCCTTGACTTATACCCTAGTCATGCACATAGAGCTGGTTTGGTAGCCCTGGAATTGTCAGATAATTACGTTGTAGCACAACAAATGCCCATTTTTATGGGCAAAAAGTCTGCATAAAATCAACTTTACAAAACAAGTTCTGATTGCGTTCATGTTTGATGAACTCTGCTGGCATTAAGTTGTGAACAGGAAATTTTGGTGTCAAAAAATGTGTGGGTTAAATCTAAACCTCTAGACGTGCCTCATAGACTATGGTCGTACAGTGTATCTGTAACTTTTTAGATTGGGCATTTTATAGTAGAGCAGACCCATGTTTGTTTCACTTTCACTCTCAGCTACTACTATCTCAGTAGCTTAGTAACCTGGCAAATTTGTTTTAAGATGGCAGTTTATTTGTCCAGCCATTTTTCAAATCTCTTTGGTGTTCTTTTCATCTACCAAATCTCCTTTCTCTGTCAACGTTAAGAGAAAGGTTGGTTTCAAACAGGAAGATTTGATTTTCAACATGCATGGCTTACATAAAAACAGAGAAAAAACTTTCTGAAGTCTACTGAAATACTGAAATACTAGTTTCATTGCATGTTACAAGAACTGATAAATTTCACCTTTGTCCGCTGCAGCTGAAACAAAAAATCTCACGAATGTGACATAAAGGTTACTCCAAACCCTCGCGGGCTACTATTGCTGAAAATTTATTTTTTCGACCAAATTAAAGTTAATAATTATTTAAACTTCAAATTCCCAAAACATTATTTAAATTCAAATCTTAAAATGTGCAGGAGTTATTGAGAAAAATTTTTTTTTTTTAAAAAGTTGACAAATGATAAAGGCGTTATTTTCTGTGAAAGACATGAACTCACGGCAAAACAGCTCTTATTCCAAAAATAGCAAAGTCGCTTTGTCATCATTAAACGCTCAATAAAAGAAAAAAGTCCTTGGATAAAGACAAAAGCTTAGCCAGGACCCAAGAAGGAAAAAACAACTGATTTTTTGTAGGAAAAAAGGAAAAATCTTGCAGAGATTTCAAAGATTTCCCAAGAAGATGTGGAGAGAGCAGTCATCTCTTTCCCTGCATCTTTACCTGGAGCCAGTAGAAAAAAATTGTTGTGCAGGGCAAGTTCTACCCAATTGCTTTCATGTCGACAACTAGTGATTGCCTCCCTGTAATCTTGCTCCTCGGTTTCGTTTTTCATTGCCCTTGCAATTTTCTTACCTTTGGTTTTCCTCATAGTTGTAAAGAGGCTTTGAAAGATTGATGCTTTGGGATTGACAATGTGCAGTTACATTTCATCAGCGATCACGTTTGATACTTGATTGATTCGACAAATTCTGCATTATTATTTTATTAACCTTTGTATTGGTATATAGTTTGTGGTAGCTTCCCTTAAAACGGCACGTGTGCGGAATTTTTTTTTTTCTGGACTGCGAAAGTTTGGAGTAACTTTAACTTTTAGAAACAATTCTATCAATCTGAATTCCAGCTTTTTAGCCAGAAATGAAGAAAAATCAGTTTTTAGGCCTTGAAAATAGGGGTCAACTTAACAGCAAGTGCAACTTATACCTGATTAAAATAATACAGTACCTCTTACCTCAATTTTGATGTCTGTACTCTTAAGTTATGGACCAAGTTTATTTCTACTCATACAATTATGAACAAGTGAATTAACGGGAAAAATTAGGTTCCGTAACTTACATTATGAACCAAGGGGGTGAGGGTAGTAAGATATTTATCATATTAATTTTCTGAGGTAATAAGGTGGTTGGGAAAGGAAACTACAGCTGTAGTTGACTAGCATCAATTGATTGGCTTTTTGAAATAGTTGCTTGCAAGATTCAAAACAACACAAAAAACTTGCTGGAAAATGTTGCACCAAAATTTCAAATTTTTGGCAGGTGGTATTCTACAATACGGCCTGCGAAATTAGCCAGTCATAGCACGCATACATGTACAGTACCACAAAAGTAAGTTACCACCCTCACAAATGACACAAACCATGTCTTGCACCACAGCAAGTGTGCTGGGGGCTGCAGGCTGCTTGACAGTCGCCCAGGATCCTAATAATAAAATTTTAATTTAATTCTGAGTGTTCATCATCAGGAAGAACAGTGAGTTCTTTGTAAAGTTTTTCAGGCTTTCTTTTCCTATCCAGTACACTAAATCCGGGGTTTTCGACAGTTTTGTAAAGTAGCGGACATATTTCTGAAAGCACCAGATGTGACATTTTTGGCGTTGCAAGGCACTTGGCGCAAGCTACCTGGGGGCTGCCCCAATTTTAAAAATAGAACACTCAGAAATGCTGTTTCCAGTGTTTCTGGAACCCAATAATCAGTTTCTGAGGCAAGGCTGGAGTTCACTCAAATTCTCTTTAAAAAGTAAGTTTAAAAAAATTACAATAAAAATTAAAACAAACCCCTCAAATATTGGCATCAAACTACCGGACATAGAATGGGAAACCACCGGACAAAATGTCCAGCCTCCGGCTTCAAACTAAAACCCTGTTAATCTGGTCCAGAGCCTGGGACAAAAAATTTATGTCTGAGTGAGTGTTTGCCCCATTGGGTGCAAAGCTATGTATTGCTAGAGTAAGTTGGCCTGTACATGATTGGCATTCAAGCAGAACTCTCTGAAATGTGATGCTGCAGAACCCTGGACCCCAGAAATGTTACACAGAAAGTCCACACAATGTTGAAGTATTCCATGTGTACTTCCACAGTTTAAATTTAACTTTTTAGCTTCACAACTTCTCTTCAAAAGCAGATGTTTTTTTCTGACATCACATGACATCATGCACATTGTCCAGCCCTCTGGCGCATTTCTTTATCTAACAGACAAGCTATGCAAATCTTGGAACTTGTCACTTAATCAAATCCTTTGCTTGATTTGTGTTGCAGCTGCTGTTGCTTAGAGGTTATGCATTCAACCACACTGCCGATTTTGAAACTGTTCGCATGATGAAAGAGAAGCTGTGTTATGTAGGGTGTGTATTTATTTCAAATACCTGAATAGCAAAATAAATTGTCATGTTAGTATTATCTCTATTTTATCAAATTTATATGAGCTTTTAGAATATACAGTGTAGGTGCTCACTGATTCTTGTTTCTTTTAGGTACAATATTGAACAAGAACAAAAACTGGCTTTGGAGACAACTGTTCTTGTGGAGCAGTACACAGTGAGGAAATAATGCCTTTTTCAGAATAAATTGCTGTAATTCAATTTGCCCCCTTTTAGACAGATTTAGTAATTACTTTTGGATAGATCTGGGAAAATCCTGGGCTTTTTATTTCCTGATGCAGCCATTTTGGTGCCGTGGGTCCTCTTACATGCGCAGGAGCAGGCGTACATGTACAATGTAGCTCAGTCAGTTGGTGGGCAGCTTGAGGAGCAAGAGGTCCCCAGCTCTACCTCCACATCTATCCAAGCTTTCCTCTGATCTGTGTAGCTACAGCTTTAAGCCACTGATTCCTGTACCATTCCCCACTGACATCTCACTCCTTGGAGTCAGTGGGTTTAATACCTGTAAAACAGAGCACCGACAGGGGCTGGGGGTAAAGTGTCCTTTTCCGAGGGTTACCGGGTATTTGAATAAATTTTACTGTGGACGAAGTCTTACTTTCAAACTTTATTTTGTCTTAGCTTCCAGATGGGCGTGTTGTGAAACTGAGTGGTGAAAGATTTGAAGCTCCTGAAGCTCTGTTCCAGCCCCATCTAATTAATATTGAAGGTGTTGGTGTAGCGGAGCTTCTCTTTAGCACCATACAAGCAGCAGATATTGACACTAGGCCAGAATTTTACAAGCATATTGTGCTTTCTGGTGGCACCACAATGTATCCTGGACTACCAAGCAGATTGGAGAGGGAAATCAAACAATTGTATCTTGAGCGTGTATTAAAAGGAGATGCCACTAAGTTGTCTGTAAGTCCTCTTGTCAATATTAGTGTTACTGGTACATGTAACGGAGAAGTAGCATCCTTTGTTTTAATAAGATGCAAATATGCACAACCAACTACATGTACCATTGGCTGTTCTTATGAAATTGAAAAGCACAAATACAGGAGCTTTTAACAGGATTACTTGAAGGACCTAAAACTTTCCCATTGGTAATTCATGTGCTATACTACAGAGGTACTAAAATCTAATGAGAGTTTGGCCACTGGCATGTACTGGTTTGTACAATATCTGAACAGTCAGTTGTGCCCATTTTGACACAATGGGTTTCTGTTAATTAACTAATTAGCTCCTTTTCGTCTTTTGTTCCTTTTGTTCCATGATTGTGTTCCCCTATCATTTAAACTAACTGTCTTCAACAACTTGGCTACCTTTTTGCAGAAATTCAAGATCAGAATTGAAGATCCACCACGGAGGAAACACATGGTATTCCTTGGTGGTGCTGTTTTGGCAGATATCATGAAGGACAAGGAAGGATTCTGGATGACACGAGAGGAATATCAAGAGAAAGGAATTAAGGTTCTAGAGAAGTTAGGAGTAAAGGTCAGCTAGAATTTTGCAGGGAAACGTAGCCCATTTTCGAGACTTGAAGCAAAATTTCAAGGGAAAATCAAACTCTTTAGAAAAAGCTCTCTGAAGTATTGATCTGTGTCTTTCAGGTTACAACTTAAGAGTATTTTTTGGCTCTTTACTGTCATTCGTAAATGTTGCCTCGACTACGGAATTTATAGCTTTCAGCAGATTTGTAGAAATGCAGTAAATTGTTACAAAAATTATAGTTTGATTTAGGTAAGTTCATCTATTCAGTTAGAATTCAGTATTTTCCTTTGGTGGAATTTTTCTTTAGTCTCAGATTTCTTATGTTTCAAAGTATAATAACAGCAAAAAAGTACTGTAAAGGAAGGATTTGGAATCAAGATTTTCTAAGAAGATTGTTTAATCAACCACACTTGTTTTGCATTTCTAAGAAACTGTTGTTTTAACTTTTTTTGCTCTTCTTGCAAAGACTGTCTGCAAGTTCTTTTTACAGAACATCATTGTTGGCAGGTTACCAACTTTTCAGTTTTACACAAAGTTCTTTTGAACAACTATGATATTGACCAGTGAACTGGCCAATGAAGGTTGATGTATCTTAAAAAGAAAGACAGTGGTAAAGAGGTGGAAGCAATTGTGCCGCAATTTGCACAATGTGGTGGACTAATTTTTGCATGGTTTGCTTCAACTTAGGAGAGCTTAAATTTCTGAAATGAAGAGTTTGTTCACTGTACAGATCAGCATGTTAAGAATTTGTGTAAGAGATCATGCTGAATATTTTGCCAAAATAAGTACTGTTTCAACTTTCTTCCTAATGTTTGTTGCTGTGACATTGTTTGTTTTCACATCCATGAAATGGTTGGAAGGAATTTGGTGTTATGCATAATGAGAGCAGGAAATTAAATATTTTTTACCTTGAAAGTTTATTCTTAACCTGGGTATCCTGTTAAAAATTCCAAGGGAAAAAAATAAATACCGTCACATGTGTACCAAACTACATGTACTGTAACATCCCAGTTAACTTAAACAACAGGGGTAGCACAAACTTACATGTATCACAGTCCACTGATTTTTCGCAAGAGCTCCTGTCGTCTTCAGTCCAGCTAGTTCCATTTTTGGTTTTAAGGTTGCTCACCATGTTACAATAATTTGGAGCGAGCGTCCTATTAAGGCCCGTTTACACATGTACAAAAAGGCAGTCGCAGGTTTTGACCAAAACTCCAAAGTCGCAAGCCACTTCCACCATTTCAGCCACATCATGAACTTTGAAAATGTCAAGGTCGTTGGTTTCGAAGCTAATTACCACGAGCGACTTTTGCTCGAAGCCTGGCACTCTACTTTTTACCCGAACGCTGGAAACAATCATATCGTACTTCCAGAAGCCTACAAAGGCATCGCGCGAGCATGAATTGCATGGTCACGCGCGCAAGCTTCGCACTACGTTACTTTAAATAGCGTATGATAAGGAAATTCGCATTCATATTACTGGAAAAGGCTTAAGAATTAGCCGAAACGTCTGTTGAAATATATCAAGAGTCAGAGGCAAACCTTTGTCCATAGAACTTAAACATAGAACATTTTTAATCCAACCATCTTGACCTCACGCTTCAGAGCGCGCGGAAGCGAGGCTTTCAAGTCACCAGAGAAGACTGTTCGTGGGCACAACTGTAATAACAGCTACAAGATGAGCTCCTGTAGCTATTTAGATTGAAAAAAATTTTCATTGGAAGAAGCCCATGTCGGTTGTGGATGCGTTCTCCCCGCATCCTCTCCTTGCAAACGTTAATGACATGTCTATAAAAGAGATGAGAATGCAAGCTCAAAAATTTAAGCTAAATAAGCTGATACAAGTAGCTTATGGAAAGTTGCTTCATAACAATCGGCATTACTGTGGGTTTGCATGCGGTTGCCCCGGGTTCAAATCCCGTTCTAACCTCTGGGGCCCGTTTCTCGAAAGTCCCGAAACTTTTCGGGGCATTTTCGGGTGTCACAATTCCTTTTGTATCTCAAGAACGGAGAGGATTTAAGTCGTCAAACTTCACAGACATAGTTCTTTTAGTTAGCTTGAAAACATGTTCGCCTTTCCAAAACAAGCCGTTGACAGTTTCATCTTACAAATGGCTTTTCGGGCCCGAAAGGTTTTCGGCAATTTCGAGAAACGGGCCCCTGGTACGGATTTCTTCCCGGTTATCCCGGATTCAACTCTACCACACTTTGTAAATAGCCAACTGATTGCTTCCTGTAAGTTGGGGATCTTAACCATGTTTCTGTAAAGTTTGAATAGTTTCTTTCAGATTATCAAAAGTGGGGAGCCTGTGAACTAGCTTGATAGCTAAGTGCAGTGCACTTTCACAATAAACATAGCACTTACATTTACCAAATGGTCTTGATAGTAGCAGACAAGTTAAAAAAATTAAGAAAACGCCGAAACCTTTGAGTTTATAAAACATGTTTTAAACAGAAACTTCTGTCATCCTCAGTTAGTCAGAATACAAAGCGACGAAAGCTGAATTTATAATAAATAGAAAATGCTAATGTGAAAAATAGTAACAACGGAATGAAGTATAGCGTCAAAATGTGGGAATATATATTTTTCGATTATCCCAGCTCAAGGCACCCTAACATCAGGTTTACTATGGAAAAAGAGGTCAGTCACAAGTTTCCCTTTTTAGACGTCGTGATCGATAAGAACAACCCCAATTTTTCTCTACTAGAGTTTACCGTAAGAAAACCTTGACTGAGCTATTAGCTTTACCTCGTACTCTTACAAAGTAGGTCTCATATAAGACTTTCGTTGATAGGTCCTATAAGATTAATAACACCTGGTTAGGGTTTCATGAGGACATCACTAAGCTTATGGATATCCTTAAAAGAAACCTTTTTCCTGCTCACTTAATTGAAAAGGTTATAAATCGTTACATCCATCACTGGGACCCAAAGCAATCACTTCCCCCTGGGTTCCCTTCCCACCACCTCACCTACGTTTTACTTTAAGTTACCCTACATAGGCATTTTCTGTTGTTACTCAAAAAAAGGTTCCCCAATGATTTAGATATAAAACTAGTTTTTTTCTTCTTTTACCATCGCAACATGTTCGGCATGAAACACCCTATATCCCTGGCGGGCTCCGTTCCAGTGTGGTTTACAAGTTTCCATGGGCGGGCTGTGATGCCTGTTACGTCGGCGAAACGGTCCGGCATTTTCCCACGCGTGTGAAGGAGCATTTCACCAGTGATAGGGCCTCTCACATTTTCAAACATCTGCAGAATTCTGAGCATTGTCACGTGTCACTCGTGTTCAGCCGTATGTTTTCGTGTTTTAGATCACGCCTTCATAAGTTTTCAACTTAAGATAAAAGAGGCTATTCATATTTAGAGAGAACAACCCTCTTTGAATCAACAATTATACCATGTTAACCTTAAACTATGTTTTTAATTCCCACATTTTCCTGCTATACTTCATTCTGTGGTTACTATTTTTCACATTAGCATTTTCTATTTATTATAAATGCTTTGTATTCTGACTAAGGCCTGTTCCAAACGTCGTGCTACTGCCGTGCCGAACTCTAATGAATTTGGCTTGGCAGTGGCACGACGATGGCACGGCAGCGGTTTGAAACGTCGAACCTAATACAGTCGCGCCAAATTCAAAAGACAAAACAAACCATCCATCCAGCGTAATAGTATGCACATAATGCAAAATACATTAAATTAATTTTTGATTTGAGTTCGGCGCAACAATAGCACGCCGTTTGAAACCAAGTCGTGCTACTGCCGTGGGGCACGTTAAGTCCTGCCATGCTAAGTAGTCGTGCCGAACCTAAGTCAGCCGTGCAGCGCTTAATGGTTTCAAACGGAGTGCTACTGCCGTGCTTAAATGGAAATGACAATTTCATTTGAGTTCGGCACGGCAGTAGCACGACGTTTGGAACAGGCCTTATAACTGAGGATGGCAGAAGTTTCTGTCGAAACATGTTTTATAAACTCAAACGTTTCGTCGTTTTCTTAAAATTACTTACATTTACATATACAATGATTTACATTTGCATGCAAATCAGGGTGGTTTCAAATCATAATCTTGATTTAAAGCCAGCAGGCAAAAGACACCATTTTTTGTCCATAAAGATCGAAACCTTTTATTAGTCAACTTCACGTGACACAAAATTTTCAAAAGAATGAAGATTTAAGACTTACTCGTTATCTGTGATTTATCATCAATTACATTCATGTTATCTACCGGATACGTTTACGGCAAACTATCGTTACAAGACAAAAACAACTGTTGGGTTCTGTCGCACGGTTTCAACATTAAAAACTTAAAAAAGAAATAAAGACTTAGCCAAACTCAACATTGAAAGGATAATCGGAGGAACGATTTTATTCAAGGATCGTTTGATGGTATGAATTTCAGTTTGTCTCATCCTCAGATCCGCCATGATCATCCTCGTAATAAGTATGTGGAACAAATTCACCCTCAATAGGCATCGGACCACTTGGAGGAACATTGTTTGTCACATAGGTTCCCTGTGCTCCGCCCATCCCCTCTGCATACCCCGTATTGTTCTGGGCATAATTCATATCTCCCATAGGGTATCCCATATCTTGAGGAGGGTATCCCATTTCTTGAGGAGGGTATCCCATTTCTTGAGGAGGGTACCCCATTTCTTGAGGAGGCTGTCCCATTGCTTCGGGATAATACATGTCACCACCTGGGTGGTAGCCTTCACCGTAGAAAATTTCATTAGGGTCAACCAAGCCAGCTGCAAACATGAGTTGTTCTGAAAAAAAACAACAACAATATTCTAACAGAGCTGAGCCTAACGTGCTTTAGGTATTGATTAAATTTCTCTTGAAGCCGTCACCTATGTCCAGAAATACAGATAATTAGATGCAAGGCCGAGTTTGACATCCAACACGAAGTGAACATTTCGTGTATTCTCTCTCTATCATACATTTACCTATTTCCGGCACGGAATGACGGGAAAAAAATGGCAAATCACAAACAACATATGTAGAATTCAAAAGTTTTGAATTGGTTAATTTTGAATTTTTTATCTTATTTTATTTTTTAATTTTGAATTTGTGGTGTCACGGAATTATGTTTTTTGTCACCAGTTTGTAAATAGTTTTAGCCACTCGTCTTGTTCGTTAGTCTGAGTGTTAATTATCAATTGTACGATTCCCTAGTGTATTATGCATTATCCGATTTAGTGTTATAGAATTTCTTAGTGTTGTAATATAGTCATTGCTTGTAGTTGTAATTGGAATAAATTAGTTAACTATATATAGATGTTAAGTCGTGGGCGTTGGAGGATTGCTGAAGTGGTTTGGTTTAATATTGGTGCAAGGTTTGTTGACAAGAGGAAAGGCCAATTTTAGAAGAAAGTGGACGGCAGAAACGCTCAAACAGTCAATGCTGAAAGTCATTAGCAGACCCCAACCGTTCATCAAGACAAAACCCCTTTGTCTACGGTGGAGGAACGAGCGAGGAGAATATTACTGTACGACTCTTTAGTGAAAAGGAGAACGGGAAAAGCTGAGCGCCGGCGGAGTTGACAAAAGAGGAACACGACACGTAAAGTCCGAGAAAGATAGAAGGCGCCGGAGAGCAGAAACAGAGGCGGACCGAGAAGCAGTTGGTTTAAAGCTGCATTGCTGGCTGAGGTTTGTTGGTTTGTGGGTTAGTCGGTTTGTTGGTTTGTTGGTTAGTTGCTTTTTGGAGTGAAAGCGAAGAACTGAACGGAACTGTTTAATATTGTAAATATTTAAAGTAAAGTATTTAGTTTATTTTAATTACTGTTGTCATTTAAATATAAGTTAAGCAAGTTTAGGTTTTTTTTTCTTTTTTTTCCCTCTTCTAAATTAAAATCTTTAAAATTATATTCGTTATAAGTTTCATGCTTGTGCGTTGCGCAATTGTGGGAAGGGGCGTGTGTGTGTTATTGTTTTTTTTCGTTTTGTGTGCGAACACACCATCACATATTTTTGGTGTCAGGAGTGGGATACTTTTCCCGTGGGAGTCACACACACCTCAGATACAATTGAGCGCCACACTTATAAGCATTATGGCTGCGAAAGGTCCTGACTATAATTCTTGGTCTTTGGAAGACCTTAGAGCTGAAGCAAGGAAAAGATCTCTTCTATTTGTAAGAAACGACGGGGTGAAAACTTTAGCAAGTAAATTGAGAATGCAGGATAGACTTATGAGGGGTGAAAGTCCCGCAGCGGCAAAGGAACTGGACTTTAGTGCTACAGAGGATAAGACCGAATTACTTAATGAATTGAGCTTTGAACAGCAGATGAAATTACAAGAGCGAGAATTAGCCGTTTTAGAACTGCGTAGGAAAATAATGCAGGACGAAAGGGACGCCGAAAGGGAGAAAAGAGAGTTTGAAAGGAAATTGGAGAGGGAGAGAAGGGAATTTGAAAGGCAGAAAGCACGTGAGGAAGAGGAAAGATCCATTAGGGAAGAGGAACGATTGCGAAGTCTTAGACACGAGAATGAAGAGTTTACCATTCGAGACGTGAATAGGCAACAGAGTGCCGTAAAAAAAACCAAGTTTAAAAAATCAGGGAAATGAGGGAAAGTGAAGACATAGATGATTACTTTAGGATTTTCGAGATGACAGCTAAGGCCCAATCTTTACCTGAGGCAGAGTGGGTTGGAAATCTTGTTCCCAAACTCACCGAAAAGGCCAAATCCATTTACCTAGAAATTCCAGAACTGGCCTCACAAGACTACAAGCAGAGCAAGGCCATAATTATTAAAGCGTACCAACTGAAGGCAGATCACTATAGGTATAGATTTAGAACCTCCGAGAAAACGGCAGATGAAGACTTCGTGCAATGGGGCAATAGAACTCGAAGGTACTTGGACCGTTGGATGGCTGTTGCCGAGGCAACTGGGGATGCTAACAAGATCTTAGAACAGATAGTGATGGAAAGACTCCTAGATGCAGTCAGTCCAGAACTGAGAGCTTGGTTGAAGGAGCAGAAGCCAAAAACTGCCGAGGATCTCGGAAATCTCGCGAATCTTCACGTTCAGGCAAGAAAAGGTCCACTAATTTCGGGTAAATATGCTTCTTTTAGTAGGGGGCAAGGTTTTAAGCAAAACAAGGAATTGAATGTAAAAGAGGGTACGTCGCCAACGCAACCAAAACAAGGCCAAAAGTCAGTAGTTCCCCAAAAATTTGTTCCACCCAGCGTTAGGAACGCAAAGCCTGAGGTGACTTGTTTCAAGTGTGGTAAAAAGGGACATATGTCGTATAACTGTGGAAGAACTCGCAATACAACTTCACAAGGGTATCTTTTATGTATGACGCCACTTAAGACTGACCAATTAGAGTTCCCAGCGTGCAATGTTAGAGGCAGAATTTCGGGCAAACAAGCTGAGATGGTAGTCGATTCTGGGTGTACGAGAACCCTCGTTCACAAAAGATATGTTAGCGATGCATCTTTGTCCGGTGAAAAGATTACTGTCTTAACCGCAGCAGGCAAACGGCTGGTAATACCTTTAGCCTGGGTAGAAATTGAGAGTGAACAGGGAAAGTACAAGGAATTGGTGGGGGTATTTGACAGGCTACCCGTTGATTGTCTACTTGGTAGGTCGTCTTTTGGTCAGACCCTCTGCAAGAAAAATATATTGGATCAATGGGAAAACAATATTTTGGCTCACGATAGGGAACATAACGAGGCATTCGTAATGACCCGACGACAAAAATCATTAGAGGAGGCGCAGAAGCGAGCAGATGAGATGATTGATCGAAAAAACTCATTCGCAGTTAGAAATTTGTCGCAGAAAGAGACAAAGAAGGATAACGGTCTGATAGAAGGTGTTTTGCCAACACTCTTTGAGGAGCAGGAGCCTTCTGGGAACGAAGAAAAGAATGCGGAAAGTGAGGAGAGGCAGGAGTCACGTATGGAGAATTTTGCACGTAACATTCTGGATAGAAATAGGTGTCAGCTGATGGAAGATCAGCAATCAGATGTAACACTCGAAAAGGCTCGTAGTAAAGTGTCTCAGAAGCCCCCTGAAGAAGCGGATGGTTATTTTATTGAAAAAGGATTACTTTTGCATCGTAAGTTTTTGGGAGACTTTCATTATGGGGTAAAGTTTGTCGATCGCATAGTGTTTCCAGAAGCCTATAGAGATGAAATTCTTCGTGTTGGCCATACCATTCCCCTAGCTGGCCACATGGGAAGCACGAAAACACTTAATCGAATAGCAGCCCATTTCTTTTGGCCCGGTTTCAACTTTGATGTTCGCAAATATTGTGCAACCTGCCCGCAGTGTCAATTGGTGCAACGCAAAATGAAATCGCAAAGGGCGCCTTTGAACCCTGTAAAAATTGAAACAGAACCTTTTCGAAAGATAGCCATCGACATTGTTGGAGAATTACCGCGAACAACAACAGGCTTCAAATATATTTTGACTATCGTTGACTACGCAACACGTTATCCCGAAGCCATACCGCTAAGAAACATCAATTCGAAGACCATTGCTGATGCCCTTATCCAGTATTTTTGCAGAGTCGGAATCCCAGAAGAAATAGTTTCAGATCAAGCCGCTAATTTTGTTGGTAACCTTATGGCGCAATTGTATGATCAGTTAGGGATCTCTAGGATCAAAACCTCAGTGTACCATCCAGAGGCTAATGGCTTAGTGGAACGTTTCAATGGCACATTGAAAGTGATGCTTAAAAAGTTTGTTCGAGAGCAGGTGGCGCATTGGGATAAGTACCTCCCATATTTGTTATTTGCCTACAGGGAAGTTCCTTGTGAGTCAACTGGGTATTCCCCATTCGAGTTACTGTATGGTCGTATGGTTAGGGGACCTTTAGCTGTTATAAAAGAGACATGGTTAGAAAAACATCCCTCTGGGAAAGGTTTGGTGACCCATGTCCTCGAAATTAGACGAAGACTCGCAGTGATGCAGCAGGCGGTTCAAGAGCACTTGAAGAAATCACAAGGGACGCAAAAGCGACTGTATGACATTCACAGTTCCAGAAGACGTTTTGAAGTTGGAGACAAAGCCTTGGTTTTACTGCCCACGCCAGGTAGCAAGTTGGAAGTTTCCTGGCAAGGCCCATACAGAGTTACTAAAGTGTTGAATGACGGGCTCAATTACGAACTCGATACTGGCAAGGCACACAAACAACATCGTACGTATTACATAAACCTTTTGAGTAAATGGCAGAGTCGTGATGAAATGGTTGCACTTGTCTTGCAAGAATCGCTCGAGATGCCCTTACCACATGAACGAGATGTTCCAGCAATTTCAAACGAAGAAACATGGGAAGACGTGGAGATCTCCAAGGATCTATCAAAACTTCACAGAAACCAGGTCGAATTGCTACTGCAGGAATACACTGATGTGTTCTCTGGAAGGCCTAACGTAACGTCCGCGGCAACTCACCGGATCGACATAGACGACTCTCTGCCAATACGATGTTCCCCCTATAGAATACCACAGAGTCTCGAAACCGAAGTAAATAAAGAAATTGATAAGATGTTAGAGTTAGGAATAATTCGTCCCTCAAACAGCCCATGGGCGTTTCCCGTTGTAGTTGTTCCAAAACCAGACGGAACTATCCGATTTTGCGTCGATTATAGGAAACTAAATAAGATTACAAAAATGGATGCATATCCAATTCCAAACATGGATAAAATGATAGAGAAGGTTGCAGCTGCAAAGTATATAACTACACTTGATCTTACGAAGGGATATTGGCAAGTTCCTTTGGAGAAGGCAACTATTGAGAAATCTGCGTTCATTACTTCTAGGGGCTTATACGAGTTTCTTGTTATGCCTTTCGGAATGAAGACAGCTCCCGCCACCTTTCAGAGGATGATGACTGACGTAGTATTGAAAGATTTGGATTGCGCTGATGCCTACATAGACGATGTTGAGGTGGATACGCCTTCTACATTCGCACAACACCTGTCAGATTTACGCCAAATCCTAGAGCGCCTTCGAGAATACAATTTACATGCACGACCCTCTAAATGTAAGATAGCCATGAAAACTGTAGATTTTGTCGGACATCGCATTGGAGGGGATAGGATCGAACCACGTAAAGCTTTAGTTCAGTCAATCGTCGAATATCCCAGACCTCAAACCAAAAAACAAGTAAGATCTTTTTTAGGGATGGTCGGCTATTATCGTAAGTTTATCCCCAATTTTTCTGAAAGAGCATCCGTCTTGACGGATTTAACAAGAGGAAAAAATCCAACTAAGGTTAGTTGGCTGCACGATCACGAAAAGGCTTTCTTAGATTTAAAGGAGGCTATGCAAAAACCTCCGGTACTAAGGCCACCTCATTGGGATGAAGAATTTATTTTGCAGGTCGATGCTTCCAATAGAGGCCTTGGAGCTATTTTGTGTCAAAAAGGTAAGAATGGTGAAGAACATCCAGTCGCCTATGCCAGCAGGAAGTTACAGCCCAGAGAGGCAAAATTAAGTACAACAGAAAAAGAGTGTTTAGGAATCGTGTGGGCTGTTGAGACATTCAGATACTATCTTTTTGGCAGAACTTTTATCTTACAAACTGATCACAACCCGTTAACATGGCTGAATCAAGTGCGAAACAAGAGTAGGAAACTTCTTCGATGGAGTATTACACTGCAGGAATACGATATGATCATCGAACATAAGAGTGGAAAAAAGAACAGCAACGTGGACGCCCTCGGTAGAGTTTAAGCTTGCTTTAGTTTTCTAGCCCCATATGCCTACAGTAGTCCTTTTCTTTTAATCTCTATTTTTTGTGTTTTCCAACCCCAAAATAGACTTGGAAAGGGGGAAGGTGTCACGGAATTATGTTTTTTGTCACCAGTTTGTAAATAGTTTTAGCCACTCGTCTTGTTTGTTAGTCTGAGTGTTATTTATCAATTGTACGATTCCCTAGTGTATTATGCATTATCCGATTTAGTGTTATAGAATTTCTTAGTGTTGTAATATAGTCATTGCTTGTAGTTGTAATTGGAATAAATTAGTTAACTATATATAGATGTTAAGTCGTGGGCGTTGGAGGATTGCTGAAGTGGTTTGGTTTAATATTGGTGCAAGGTTTGTTGACAAGAGGAAAGGCCAATTTTAGAAGAAAGTGGACGGCAGAAACGCTCAAACAGTCAATGCTGAAAGTCATTAGCAGACCCCAACCGTTCATCAAGACAAAACCCCTTTGTCTACGGTGGAGGAACGAGCGAGGAGAATATTACTGTACGACTCTTTAGTGAAAAGGAGGACGGGAAAAGCTGAGCGCCGGCGGAGTTGACAAAAGAGGAACACGACACGTAAAGTCCGAGAAAGATAGAAGGCGCCGGAGAGCAGAAACAGAGGCGGACCGAGAAGCAGTTGGTTTAAAGCTGCATTGCTGGCTGAGGTTTGTTGGTTTGTGGGTTAGTCGGTTTGTTGGTTTGTTGGTTAGTTGCTTTTTGGAGTGAAAGCGAAGAACTGAACGGAACTGTTTAATATTGTAAATATTTAAAGTAAAGTATTTAGTTTATTTTAATTACTGTTGTCATTTAAATATAAGTTAAGCAAGTTTAGGTTTTTTTTTTCTTTTTTTTCCCTCTTCTAAATTAAAATCTTTAAAATTATATTCGTTATAAGTTTCATGCTTGTGCGTTGCGCAATTGTGGGAAGGGGCGTGTGTGTGTCATTGTTTTTTTTCGTTTTGTGTGCGAACCCACCATCACATGTGGTAAGCATGTTTAGTTGATAAACCATACCTGGTTTTGACAACTGGCAGGCTTCAGACTGGCTAGGACAATATAAACACTCGAAAGTTATTGGTTTTCTGCAAAGGGATTACGATTGGCTTAACCAAAGACGAAGCCAATCGAATGTTAGAGGACTTTAGAGACTTCTTCAAAGCCACTTGAACTTTCTAATTCTGTAGTAGTACCTGTTAAGTGCTGTAAGCTACAACCTTTGAGATACTGTACCCTACTGCAATAGACCTTATTCATAAATGGCGGTCACATTTATAATTCTTTTGTCCACGTGCAAATTAGCCTACCAAGCCTCATTTTAAAGCAAGAATTCTTTTCAATTCACTGTATGGTATGGAGGCTTGGTAGGCTAATTTGCACTTCGA
>NC_090880.1:5146646-5151646 GCF_036669935.1 Montipora foliosa
AGGCCAATTCGAGTGGTTACACGACCTGCAAGTTTATTGAACGGCATCAAAAACATTCCACAAAAAGGGTGTCCCTCTGGAGTCCGAACAAAGGTTCAAATTGTAATTGTGAGAGAACATAAGCAAACAATAGAACGGCGGCCATGTTGATGCACCCAATCAATCCTCCGGGAATTGATCCTATTATCATGCAAACGTTTTCCTACGTTTCGGTGGACAAACAAGGTTACTAATCACGTGAGTGAAAACACTATTGTTGGTTTTCACTCACGTGATCAACTGAGACGAAGTCGAGGTCCATAAACACGCAAAGAACGAGGCCAATATCCAGCCATTTTGACCGAACAAGCTTGGTCAGTAAAGGATTTATTATATGGGATAAAACACCGAAAAAATGATCTTTGATCTTGCGGGACCAAGCGAGAAATCCCGAGCGGGCAAGATAGCTCCATCTTGCCCGCTCGGGTAGCCAATCACAGCGCGCGATTTGGCTAATCTTTCCCGCTCACGGAGCTAAGTCATATAATAAAATGAGGTTTTAAAGCTCATGCAAGTGCATGATGACCTATTTCTCTCATGAATTATTAATAACCATTTTTAAAAATTCTATCTCCACCATAGAAGCAGTTTATCGTCCAATGGCCAAAATTTGGAGTAAAGACGTCTCGAAGAAAGGTAAAGCCCTAGGGCATAATTTATCCCATGCATGCTCTGGGACGAAGAACAAAAGTACATCAGCTATTCCATTTTTATAAACGTTCTTCAATTTTTGTAGTGCCCATCTCTTTATAGTAGGTGAATTCTTTTATGATTGTGCGATTGTGCAAGATGTTTCTCTTTCCATTGGGAAGAACATTTTGTGCTTATAATCCTTTACAAACAGAAACTAGGCGGCCCCGGGAGCCGTAGAAAATTTGCCAATCTCAGTCCATTCTCCCTCTTGTTATGTTTTGTCTTTGTCAAGTTTGAAAAAAAATTGAAATTGATGAAAATTGTCATACCTGCATAAACAAGTCGTTTGAGCTCCTTTTCTTTTGCCCTTCGTTTGCACCTTCTTACGCAGCACGCCATACCAAGAATAAGCAGAAGCAATACAATTAAACCAGCAGCGCCTGCTGCAGCACAGCGACTTAATAAACCAGATTTGAGATCGTGAAGAAAGTACTCTGGTGTAATCCAGCGCGTCAGATCAGAAGCAACACAATCAACGCCTTTGTAACTATTCACCCTGTCATGTCCGTTAGGGCATACACACTGAAATCCACCTCGCGTGTTCTTGCAGTAAATTTTTTTGGAACAGTTGTGTATTCCAGCTTTACACTCGTCCTTATCTGCAGTGAACAAAGTAACAAAGACCTATTGTTAAACACTTGAGCTGTAAACATTTACTTGGAGATGCCTTGATTGACTTGATTCAACTTAGGACTCACGCCTTCAAGCCTCCCACCCCGCCCTCCTCCTCCTCTCCCCCTCCCCTCCCCACCCCTCCCTTTCCCTCCCCACCAGTTGAAAGGAAACTACAAAATCACTTAACGACTTTTCAAAACTCTTTCAATATCTCAAGAAAGTGTCGTTTGAAATTGGTATCAGTGATGCGCAAAAAGGAAACTTCAGTCCCCCGCGCCGACATCTTGAATAATTGTGACGTGTTACGGTTGCGTACTGAAAGATAGACGACGGTGTCGGCAACGAAAACGTCAATTCAAAATATAACTTTGCAATATCGTTAGGTTTTCACGATTAGCTCATCTCGTTCGTGTCGTACAGTGTGGGCAAAGTGTTCTAAAGATAACTTGGTACGAGCGGTTTCAAAAACGAATATTTGATTTGATTTGAGTTAATTCAAAATTCAAAACATCTTCAGATTCGCAGTCCCTAAGCCATTTCGCTTGGCTTTTCTCAGGGCAGGTAAATTTCTTATCTCTGTAGATCTTGTATATCAGTTGGCTCGGTTTTTTGGAAGAATTTAGCAGTGCCAATACATTTTTTGGGTTTGGGTCGTCTGGCAGCCTCAATTTTAAATGTCTTAAAAGCACACTGAATAGCTGAAGCCACTCCGTAATATTCAAGAAAGGAAACGTTAGGGCACCATTTGTTTCTAAAGCAAATGTAAGTCATTAACTTGGAATCGCTCGTCAAGAGATCATTAATGTTATGCACATCTGCCTCAAACCAATGCTTGTAAAAGATAGTCTTGCCAGCAGTTCTAATCGTTGAGTTGTTCCATATGGATTCGGCATCAAACTCCGCCCGCGAAGCAAAAGACTCTTTAAAATTTAAATCTGACCACAGCTCAATAAGTTCATGAAGGAAAGTGCTTTTTATATTCATGATTTTAACATCTTTTCTTGCCAAATTGGGACGAATACATAACATGGACCCCAGGTCCATGGACCCCTTCATGGACCCGGTCCATGGACGATCCCTATGGACCACCCCTTATTTTGTAAAGTTACAGGCAGAAAAGCAAGTCATAATCTCGGATGAAACCGGTGACAGAAGCGACAGAAGTGACTTCGTCTGTAAACACTTCCGGTGTTAGTCATCATAGGTCACTTCGCATGATGTTGAAGGTCAGGCCAAGCACCACTTCTATTAGTCAAGATAGGAAATTGAAACCCTGACGAGTACACCATTCAAAGATCTCCCTCTTCTATATGAAATAAGGGGAGAGTTTTTCAAGATTTTTCTCAGGAAGGGCTAGTTCCTTTGTTATTTAAAGACCCTGAGTGTTGGTCTCGCCGGGGTTTTGATATCAACCGCGACCTCTCGCACAGTAGTCCAGACAAGTGCCAGGATGACTTCTCTTTCTAGTCTAAAGATTTTTCTGCTGGAAACTGTACAAAAGAAGGGGTGGTCCACAGGGGTAGTCCATGGACCGGGTCCATGAAGGGGTCCATGGACCGGGTCCACGGGGGTGGTCCATGGACCTGAGGTCGATGTTTTGTATACGTCCGCCAAATTGCTAGTAAAAACTAATTTACCCCCAAACGTTTAAAGTAAATAGAATCATCAGAAATATACCTAAGTATCCATGTAATTTTCCGACAGAGCCTCATTAAATTCTATGACATCTAACATCTTCAGCCCTCCATCTTGATAATCTGCTATCATTTCAGTTCGTTTAATTTTATCTCCCTTGTTATCCCAAAGAAACGTAAAGATAAGACATTAACTTCTTTCAGGGATTTTTCGTAATAAGAAGGCATTGATGACATACCAATTTGAGATGCAGCCAGAGCCTTAATAATTGCAATTTTACCGATCAAAGTTAGTTTTTTATTGTGCCAATTGTTTAGAGCGTTTCTTTCTCGTACTCCACAAGGAACAAGAAAGCACCAAACTTAAGGTTTTGACGACGACGCGAGCACGCAATAATGAACCATTCATTTTCTAGTTTTACTTTGAAAAGGTTCGTACCCATCCAGTCACAGGATATTTCGCCCGTAATGTAAACGGTAAATAGCACCAAGTCATTTTTTGAAGTGACCTTTTCGTTGACGTTCAGTTTTATGTTACAGTTTGTATAAAAATATCACAAAGCCATGTTGCCGTTGTGCTTGGTTAAGGTGGTAACTGACTCCCTATTATTGCTCTGACACAACGAGATTTTGTAGAATGGAAAAGTAAAAAGGATTTTTTGCAATGGTATTGTTTTTATTTGGGGTAGTGGCTGATTCGCTATCATTCGGAAAAAAACTCAGACTACTAAGTCAGACTTAATTATCTCTGACTGGATGGAGCGGGGATGGAGCAGTGATGAAAGCTCTCGCCTCCCACCAATGTGACCCGGGTTCGCTTCCCAGATCCGGCGTCATTTGTGGGTTGAGTTTGTTGGTTCTCTACAACCTCGTTCCCAGGGTCTCTCTTCTCTGCCTCCTTTGTCGTACGAACGAACGAGGTTGGGTTCTCTACTCCGCTTCGAGAGGCTTTTCTCCGGGTACTCCGGTTTTCCCCTCTCCTCAAAAACCAATATGATTTGATTTGATTTCATTTGTGCACGACCCCACAAGCTATTCAGCTTGAAACATTTTCGTGTGAAAATAAAGTTCCATTATTATTACTTTCGCGAAGACCCTTGTCGACTGTAAGACTGGAATATCTCTCTTCCCTCTTTGCTTGTCATCCGGACTAAATTTTTTATAGTAATCTTTGCTTTTACCTTTGCATGTGTTGCGATCAGAGTAGAACCCTTGTCCACAGTCGCATTTATAGCTGCCCACAGTGTTGAAGCATTTTTTCCCATACCTTCTACATTTATCTTGTATGTGCTTTTGCTTGCACTCATCAACATCTAATGAACAAAGCGTGATTCATGTCTACTAGTTAATCATTATAAGACGGCCTGCATTTCAACAAGACTTAATAATTTTAATAAACATCTACGGGAACTGCAAACATGAAACTATAATTGACCCTTGAGATTGTTTCATATCTGCAGGTATGCACCATGACTTTGATATATGCTCAATTACACTTTCTTGTCTAAGGAGATACAAAACAAACTTCCCAGATGACTTGATAACTCAGTCGCACCTTCGGTAATAGGTGTGAGTTCTGTTAAAGCCGCAATCGAATATTTAAGTTTTCTTTGCATCTGCGGTGATCTTTTGCTAAGAAAATGGAAATACCGAATTAATGGAAATTGCTGAACTATACTATTTGGCCTAGCAGTTCCCTGAAAGAGGATTTGATTTCACACAAAAAACTAATTGAAATGCATCTCTTTCTATGACAATGTAAACTATACCTGGTGGTTCGCTGGATTTTTGTGCTTTTTTGCCTGTCGCTGTGACGGGATCCTGGGGGTCTGCTGGACCGGCTTTCGTCTGTACTGTCTCCTCCCGTCCTGCAAGAAGGGACATATACTTTTGCTAAATTGGTACAACTAGTTTGGTACTTAAACGGTATATTTCTCAAAGTGACGCGGGTATGATCGAGAATAGAAAAAGAGCAGGATCGGAAGTGTTAAAAATGTCAGCACTGCGATTAGTTGAACT
>NC_090880.1:5156646-5159146 GCF_036669935.1 Montipora foliosa
CAGTTGGTTTCGCTAGTGTTTATCCGCTGGATAGTGATTTATCCGGTGCATAGCGTTATCACCTTTTGACCAGCTGAGGCCTAGTTGAAATCTTCATCGAAAGTAGTCAAAATGCTGAAGTGTAAGGAACTTATGGCAAACGTTTTTTTCACACAACCTGTTAAATTAATGCATAAAAAAAGAGTGATTCATTTACTCGAATAAGAAGCTTTCTTCGATCCCAATACTGATAGACCAGATCTGTTCTAGGCTGTTTCGGAGGCCGCTTTTTCTTTTCTCGCCAAGCTTTCTGGCAGGTCTGACTGGGAGCTGATTATATCGAGACACTGAAAATAAACACTGAGCAGCTTTCCTTTCTGCAATGAGCTTTGCATTATCATAAAACATTTCTCCAAACCGTTCTATTTTGTATTGATTTTAAGATCTCTTGGAGGAAATCCATTTAACTGTGATTGTAAACTTGAATGGCTCCGTGAAAAGCTCCTTGGAAAAAACGACACCTTTCCACGTTTAACGCGTATTGATACAATGAAATGTGCATCCCCTGCCAGTCTCGAAGGAAAACCACTTGTTAACATTTCAAGAGAAGAGATGTGCGGTAAGAGCTTTTTTGTTCTTAAAGCTTCGATAAACCTGAAAAAAATCAAATCAGAGCGGTTTTCAATTGAGAGTCGAAAGTAATTAGCGAATTGCTTCGGTTTTGCATTAGAGCGAGTTTCAATTGAGTGTCGTAAAACCCAAACCAAAGTAATTACTTTGGCCAATCAAAGAGGACGGAGAGAATCCAGTAAACCAATAAAAACTCGAAGTAATTACACGTAGCCGACAAAAAGCGCGCGAAAATGTGCACGCACAAGCCACGATTGGTTTTGGTTTCACTTCTTATTGGTTGAAAAAATGGTGCGAGAACTGTGAACCAATCACTGAGTGAAGTAATGCAAAAGCAAAGCAATTGGCTAATTTCTTTCGACACTCAATTGAAAACCGCTCTACTTCACACAATGATTGGTTTAAAGTTCTCGCGCCACTTTTTCAACCAATCGTGGCTTGCGCGTGCACATTTTCACGCGCTTCGTGTCGGCTTCGTGTAACTGAGACTGTCTTGAAGTTTCTATATCAGGGGGCTCAAGCAAAGTGCCACATTAGCGTTCACTCGGGCTTCCAAGTTAACAGTGGATGTTCCGAAACTTGTGTAGTCTGCTGTCTCAATGCCATTATTGCCTGTACGTCTAAAACAGAAGCTCGTGACCTTGAAGCGTTTAACGCTGGTTTAGAGCTGGGGTTCAAAAATTTCCTTATTTGGATGTAACGTAGCCCGTGCATTTTCCCGCATGTATACCTTCGATCTTATTTTTGTCCATATTTGGGAATAAAATTTGGCGTCCAAAAATCCGCCAGCTTTGCTCCAAGGAAAAAGAGCTGCGATTTACACGCTTCAAGGTCACGTGTTTCTGGTCTAAACTCAATATTTCACTGCAAATATCACTCTGCGAGTGTAATGCAAACGCTAACGCAAATAAGAGTGCAAAAAAAAAAATTCACAATGCGTTGTGTCAGCGATTTAGTTTCGGTGTTTTCAAGTTTCCTCTTTAGATTGTACTCTTTATTTTCCGATTTCAGACCACGTGATGTTACTCTAGGGAACAGTTTCTTTCAAATGTCGTGAATATGTATGCAGAACTTATGAAAAAACTAAAGGAAAATTCCCTTAGGAAAATCACGTGGTCTGAAATGGGAAAACAAAACGTACGAGCTAAGGAAGTCAATTTCCTGGTATTTGCTTGTGACGCACTTACGAACCACGCTCAAGTCGCTCAAAAGGCCCGCATTTGATCAGTTTTTTACTGCGATATTTGCAGGTAGTGAATCTACGGGTAAGCTGACAAATACAACCACTGCAGCTCCAACAACACCGACAACGATTGCTGACGAATTAAAAGTCGTAACTGAACTGAGCAAACCACAAAAATGGCGAGTTGTTACACCTCCGAGGTCACTGGGAAAGAATGCTGCTCAATTAACAGCCCGAGCTAAGACAGTTGATGCACAAACGGGAAGAGTTGCCGAAATCATTGGGGTCACTTTAGCATTCGCTGCTGTTATAGTCATCATGTCCGTTGTTTTTATTCTCATGTAGTAGCCAGCGTTGTCATCCGGAAGTAAGATACAGTGCTATACTATCGTAGTGTCGTAGTGAAGTGAAAAATAAACAGAAAACGAGGCTGTTAGCTATCAAAAGAAATAACAACTTGCAAACAAGACAAAAAGTAAGAAATAAAATGTATCTTGTTCATTGATCTTAATTGTCGATAATAATCGCGAATCTCTCCCAAAAGTAATCCCTTCGTGTGAGTTTTTCATTTTAATAACTGCTGTCAAAACTCTCTTCCGATTCATCTCATACAGTCTGTGTAGTGCAGTCGTAAAGAAGTTTTGGACATGACAGGGTTACCCTTGCAAAAGACTTTGAGCTCTCCCGCTACGTACATTTTTGTCATAC
>NC_090880.1:5171646-5184146 GCF_036669935.1 Montipora foliosa
TAAAAATACACTAATGACACCTCTCAAATACATGTAATATGCATTCTACAACCGACTAAATTAAAAAGGACCCTAACTTGAAAATAAAAGGAAGCTTAGAAGCTTAGACCTGATTAACGCTAAATATGGAAGGGACACTGTGATGTTTACTAGTTTCAGCACTCTTGAGGGGAGGGGGGGGGGGAAACCCACCCCCTGCACCCTCCCCCTAGGTCCACCCCTGATAAGATGGGATAACGTAACAAGATTAAAGATGTTTCAAATAATGACACTAATACAGTAAGATGGGCATTAATTTTCTGATATTACCTGGAATGTAAAGATCAGGAGCATTTACTTCATATCTAGGTGCAACAGGTTCTGCTTTATTGTACTGCACTGACCAGTTCTTAAAAAAGCAAAAAAGAGCACTCAAAAAAGAAAAAAACCAGCCTTAAAAATAAAACGGCAGCTCTACTTTAACTGTTGGTTGCCATCGCAGTTACAAGCTTTATATCTGTAACCCTTGCAAGACAAACAAAGCAAAATACAGGCTTTTCCATCTAAATTAGATTATCCCAATTTTCATGACGGTCATTCAATAAATAGAAGATATTACATGGCCATGCTTGGATACAAAATTTCTCTTTGAGTGTTGAAAAATGTAATAGTGAGCGCAGCAAACAAGTGAGATATTTTTTAACACGAGAAGAGAAATTTCGTATCTCCAAGCAACCAAGTAATATTCTACTTAGTATACTATATAAACACCAATGAAATACTAAATCATTTCATGAAAAGCATCGAAAGGCGTGATTTTCATATGTAACCATAGCAACAGCGATCTTTTTTCATGTGAAAATAACATGTTAACTTCACGTGTGAAGATATCATGTTTTCACATGAAAGCTCACTTGGTATTTAATTGGTGTTTATATAATAATAATAATAATAATAATAATAATAATAATAATAATAATAATAATAATTTATCCAATTACTTTTCTTCCTGGCCATGTTTGGCACCAAAAATGTCTTTGCTTATCAGGGATTCTTATCCTCTGAGCGATCAGAGGCTGGGTTCCCTGATCACTCAGGGTCCACTAAGCCTTGAACTCACACCTTCCACTGTCACTGGGCACAGGGACAGCAGAGGTGACAGCACTTGCCTTAACCCACTGTGTCCCAGGTTATTTCCGTTGAATCTCTGCTCTGCTGTGAAAAGTTTTCCTCTGATACTCTCACTTTCCCCTTTTATCAAAAACTCACATTACCACCACTCTAGAGGCCTCAATAAAAATCAATATTGTAATTCTGTTGTATCCAATAAAAATTGATTATTATTATTATTACAACACATCAGTGCTGTCTCAAAGTCAGAAAGTCAAATGACATTGATGAGCCTGAAGACTGCTAGCAATCAAGGTACATGCCCTAATAGTCAAAAGTGTTTTGTGATGCAATCGACAACAGATGAATGACTTTACAAACGGGAGGCTCGAGTGACACAGAAGGGAGTTAATCAGTCTGTAATAATGACAGCCTTCCCAAACACTGCTTAGCATTGAATGATGGAAGCTCCTAGATGTCAAGGTACCCAATCTTGCAGGCATTACAGTCAAGCTATGCCACCGTGTGTGACCAGTAGTTTTGAAATTTGACCTGAGTATTGAAATCTGCATGTCAATTTTGAACTTTGCTCTCGAGATTTGAATTCCTGTGGATACTTTCCTTGATATAACAAAGAAAGTTGGCATTGAACTTTCATTTTATTATAAAATAACACTTGTTTGAAAAGCTACTTCAAGTGTTCGATGAATTATTGTTCAGCTATTGTGCATTTTTCATAGCGACTTTCAGGACAAGATCCCATTCAAATCTTGGAAGCTCCAAAGAGCAATTCAACTGCTAATTTCAGACTTGTGGATACTGGTCATGTGTGACATAGCTTAACTGTAATTTGTGCAGCTGAATATTGACTCCAGGCAAATCTATATCTGCTTAACCCATTAATCACTGAGAGTGACTCTTAACAGATTTTACTCATCAATGGGCAGGAAGGGGGGGAGGGGGTTCAGAAGTCAATGGGCTAATGAGGAAAAGTAACCAAGCTTCTTACACATATATATCAACTTGGATGCATAGTTGCATAGATCTCACCCATAACAGTAACCACAGCAGAATGGTAACATGCAATAATTTTAATATCAAAACATACGACTGCACATACTTTGTGTGTGAAAGGAAAAATCAAAAGTCCAAGCTTTTTCACAACGTATGATGTGTCAACGGCAAAGTAATACTTTAACTTGGAAACTGAAACAAAACGGTCAATCTGAAGAGGAGAAAAAAAAAACAGGCAAGTTCCATTTCAGCTGTCCTCAATTCATATCATGTTGACAATTAAAATCTCCATAATCATTATTATGGAGTTTTTTGCCATTAATTATAATAATGTAATAAAGACGAGCTTGCACCACAACCATGAAAATAAAGTGGAATCAATGGATGCTTTAATTTTTGTAACGAACGGGAGAAACATTTCGGAGGGGCTGCAGAAAATAGGGACTGGAAGCTTAAGTTTTTGGAATGAATGGAGGCAACATTTGCACGGAATTTCTGAGATAAACGAACTCCAAACAAAAAACGAACGGCGGGTCATTAGTGTCCACTTTGGCAATCACAGTCACAAATAAGGAAGCAAGACCTTTCGCTGCATCACAAACAGTAAAATAGTTTGTATGCACTGAAACTCTATACATGAATAATAATGAAGCTCTCATCCTTGTGTTCATTCTTAGGATTTCAATATGAGATGCTACGACACCTATGATATACTAGTAGAGGAAGCTGTTATGGTGGACCTTTAAGTGAAAAAAAAGTATTGAAAAAAGGGGAGGATGAAGACTTGTAAGAAAGGAAGTGACTAATATTGGAAGAAAAGGATGTGAGGTCTGAGAGAAAAATGAAGGAGCTAAGGAAGGGGGGGGGGGGGGTTTAGAGAGTAACTGAGGAATTGGTCAGCACTTGTGTCAAAGACTTGGCTATAATACTAGTCAATGGCGGATCCAGGGGAACAAACACCAAACTGTTAATTCAAAGGGCAAAAACAAAATGTTTGAGAGCGGGACCCCACCTTACCTCCACATCTGGATAAGCCACTGCTAGTAATTCTAAGATAAACTCACAGGAGTTTCTAGCTCCTTGGTTTATAATTTCCTCAAAAAAATACTTCAACATACTTCAAGCTACAATAAGGTAATGGCATTGTTGGATTCAAAACAGTGGTTTTTTTAAAATAGTGTTGGGGTTAAAGGGAGAATTTCATGCTTTTGTGTGTGTCCAAGCTTTGGTGCTAGCAGTAGAAATTTTTCCAGTTTCTTACTGAACCAGATGATGTTCATTAATCACAGAACGTATAAAAAAAAAATACATTGAATGACCCGAATTTGGTGGAAGATACTGCAGGTTTACACAGAAACTATCAAATTTAGTTTTGACCATCGAACGTATTGTATGCGCCAAACATTTTATTCTATGCATGAGTTGTCATAACACAAAAGTTATCTACTCGCATGCAGTAGGTTCATAAGCCAAAGGAAATGATTGCAAAAGTAATTCCAATTGGGATTGAGTAATTTCACTTTTATGGCATTGTTTCCATTTCCTGCATCAGTGCTTTCGATTGTTTCACTAACGATGGAATTAAATAGGCTGACGTGACAGTTTGCCCATGCAAAGAGACATGAAACTCTCCCCTTAATATTACCACTAGCTATCGTGAGTTTTGCACGCAGCTACATTTTGTACAATGCTTTGATACATACATGTTTTTCAACATATTCTTTTCCTTGATTAGCCATTTGTGCTCCATAACCAACAGCTACATTGGCCATCGGACCCTGTAGAAATTCATTCCCAGCATATTGAGAGAACCCAGTTGGCATTCCTGGGATTCCCTGTGTGCTCTCTGTACTGGTGTCCTCAAATAGGGGGGTGGGGCCAGTTGATCCCCCATATGGCCCTGCTCTATGTTGTCCTGCCGAACAAAAAGAGTGCAAAATTTCAATTCCCTGCACCTGACAGCCACACTTTCCAGATGCACAACCCAAAACAGCTTCAACACTCTGATGTATGTAGCAATACATGTTCAGGAGTATATTAAAATGTTATAATTAACACACCTGGCACATGGCGCTTCTGAACTGGCGGTCTTGGGCTGTACATATCAGCATTATCTAAAGAACCACAAAATGGTTTTCACCTTCAGTCACCAGTCACCATACAAAGTAAAATTTGGTAATTATAGTTTCTGAGTTTTATCATGACCATCATTGTATCTTTATATGTATTTACCCTTGGATTGTAGAGTAGCTTATTGTATTTGAGCACTTAAACCCTCATCCACTATGAACTCCATGCCCTACTCTTTGTGAATAGTGTGTGGGTTCACATCTCATACAGTTTATAAACACTGTAGGTTTTAAAGACAGGGCATACATGTATGGGTTATTGCCCTTTCCTGAGAAGACTAGAGAGTTGAAGCAATTGCAGCTCTTTCTTCTCAGTAACATTAAGACCTCGAGTGTTGGTCTGGAGCTTTTGATCCTCCGACAACTGCACGATAGTCCAATATGAACCAACTGAGTTATTGATCAGTGGTTATCAAATAATGTTAAAAATAATAATGAGACTAGGAAAATTTTTTTTTTATTCTCTTATTTTATTCTCTTCTTGTAGGAACAAGGGTGGCACAGTTGGTTAGTACGCGGCCTTGGTGCAAGAGGTCCCGAGTTCGATTCCCGGATCTCACAATCTTGTTTAGACTTCTTTCCTTTCAATGTAGTATATGTAGCTTTAAATACCCTTAAAACAGAGCACTGATGGAAAGAGGGGGGTGAAATGAACACACCCTTGGCTTCCTGGGAGAATATGCTCTGGAGGGTAAAGGAATTACCGACATTAAATAAGGTGTACCTTTACCTTAACCTAGTCTTTTATATCATTATTTTAATTTTTTTTAAGAAGTTTTTCCAATAATATACCATTAGTATCTTTACGTACGTAGGTGATTATTGAAACTTCTCTGCACTGATTGGTTGAACTTGAGGTGATTATTATGAGAAAATCAAGATGTTTTTTTTTTTCAAAATGGCCACAAACCATATTATCAAGATGACAGACAAAGAAATTAATATTATTTTTAAAAGGAAATGCATATTCTCAAATAATCATCTATGTAACTATACTAAACAATAATCATTATTATTCACCTCAGGCTTGGTGATTAAAAACATTGACTTTGTCTCTGCTTTTATTCACCAATAATCACCTGACAAATGGCAATTGATATTTAGCATTATTTAGCAAGTGGAGGTGGCTAGTGGTGGATATCTACCACTAGCCACTAACAGTGAGGTGAATAGTTGTTTCAGCATATACTAAAACATTGAGATAATATAGCACAAAAAGATGATTTTAATTCATTTACTCCTTCAATGATTACAACATTTTCGGGTGCAAATTCCGTGTGCGAGCTGCTCGGAGGTGAATAGCATAGGATATCCGGAATTTGAGTAGCCATGGCATCAGTGCACGCGTTCCACTGGTTTAGTATACACTAATGTTAAATATTATAAGGCTTTCATCCAGAGATGACATCTTTTTACATGAGAAAAACACTCCCTCTTTTCAGTCTGGCTAAGAAAAAAGAAGCTTAATCAAAATAATTACAGTATTAGTTAAAAATATGAAATCATGTTCCTTTTAAAAATAAATTTAAAGCAAGTGTTAAAGATTATCTGCTAAATAAAGTAAATATAGTAAGTCCTGATTTTGTTTTTGAAGATTATTTTATTTTGTCTTAAGCTTCACCATATTGTTTTCATGACATTCTCTTTGAATGTGACAAAGTGCCTTCTTTCTTTATGACTTATTTGCTGGACTAACTTTAAGTTATGTTTTTATATTAGACAGGTTAGGTAGATAGTTTAGGTTAAGTTGATTGTATTGTAGTTGTATTTTGTTATGTGTGTTTCTTGTGTGTCCGACCTGTCCTTCAATTTAGTCTCTTTTTCTTTGGCTTCCAACTTTTATTAGCTTTCACAGTTATTAAGGAAGCCATTACTCTTTTAATACTTTCATTTTCTTCATTGTAATTTGTTCTGTTAGGAAAAAGGGTTATAACGTTTGTTGTTGTTGTTGTTGTTGTTATACATTTGTTTTATTTATAAACACAGTTAACAGAATTAACAGATGATTGTATTAACATGTAAATAACATGCAGAAATATTAGTGAAGAGATACCATCATGAGGTGAACGCTTGCGAGGAGCAGTTTGTGGAGGGTGGAAGTTAGAGTCTAGTGAAAAAGGAAAGGAAAGAAAAGAAAAATAGTCATTGATTAGTAGAATTACAAAACTAAATTAAAACACTTAATAATTGAATAATATTTACTGCATGATAAAAAGATGATAATAAGGGGTTAGTGTTATTACTCGAGTATTGCTAAACATTTGAATTCGTTATTGCTAAAATTGATGAACGTTGCGTTGGCCAGATAAGAACCGGTCCATTTGACTCAGCAGAGAATGATAGAACAAGACATAGGAAAGCTTAACTTGGAGTCTAGCCTAAAATCTGTAAAGCTGTTCCTTAAGTTCTTTTCGCCAAGCAGGGGTTAAAAGAACGAAACATAGTTATATGCCAAACGAGCAGGCTCTTCAATTGGCCCTGTAGGTGTTAAGCTTAAGTTTGTATATTTCAGTTGTTTAGCAGAAGCTTGAAAAAAGCATAAGCTGCGAGATGAGAGATGAGTACTAAAATATGAAAAATATATACATCCTTACCTCCCATGGGAGGATCCATTATTTTTTTTACTCTTTTTTAACGGAAGATTTATTTTCCTTCACGATGATCGTTCTTCTTCACTTGCCTTCGTCTTTAAATTAATACGGCGCTTGTGCGGTTTGGGTAACGTGGCAGACAGGAGAAGACTGGGGCGAATCAGGGTAAGCCGAGAATTGCGTGACAGGAAATAGGTTGGTACTTTAAGTAGGGTTATTAAAGTGTATCATAATAGTATGTAATTATATCATGGATGTATTAAAGCCTTAAATTGTTTATGCTATATATAAAGGTGAATTTCCATGTATACCCATATATATTTATGTATACTCATGTATATCCATGTTCAGTAAAGTACATACCAGGAAATGGTAGGAAAAAATATATACCAACATGGACGATAATGAGCTTTCATTTGTCATTTGCTCCATTACTGAATAGGAATTGATTCAACTGGCACCGAATTTTTAGCGACACTTTGATTGCAATCGCGACAATTGTGTCAAGAGTTGCTTCATATTCATTGTTCAAAGAGTGTTGCGTGACAGACAAAAAAACGAGTCAAGCAGCACCTTGGTGTAGAGGCTCTGTGATTGGTTTATCACATTTTAGGGATTTCTTTTGTTCAAGCTATCCCTCATGAGTGATAAACGATGTAGAAATGCAATGCCAAGAACACCAATAAGTACAGCAAGTGAAAGAAGAGTATGACGTAAACACGTGTAATGAATGTAGTAAGAATAGCTTGTTCTTACACACTTGCTTCATTTGCCTTCTAAATGTAGTGGAGCACTCCCAGACGTACACTGCTGCTAGTGTAGGGGAAACCGGAGTACCCGGAGAAAAACCTCTCAGTATGACGTTTTTTACTATCTGAATGTTTTTGGGTCAGAGTGAAGTGATGATATACTGTTGAAAAATCTTCGTGATGAAGAAGCTATGTCACGCAAATGATGTAATTTCATTCGCAAGAAGCATGAGTTTCGTGTAAACAATCTTCGCACTAGTAAGTCGTAGCAATAGATTGGATTAACCAGGAAATTAAAGAAACATTGTTGGCTTCCCAAATGAACTTAATTTTACACTATAATGACAAAACAGATATTAATCTGAGGTTAAAACCTTGGCAACCTATTAATCAGTTGTCAGGGAGAAAACATTCCTGTCTCCTCGCGTATCACATTTCAACGCACATATGCAAATTTGTTAAGCTCGAATATTACACAACATGATGAATTCATAAAGACCACCTTTTACGGCCAAAAATTTATTGAAACAAACAACATATTTGCTATTACAGGCAAAATCCCCTTCCTATTTTATTGCGTGCTTGAAGACAAGAAACTCAATCGTGTCAAATTACCATACGCAACAAAATAAATTTCAGGATCAAAACCCTTTCCGGAAGAACCTTTTCCTTGACTAATGAAGCACAAAATAGACGACAAGCTTTTTTTCAAAAATTCTTGGCTGTCACATTTCCAATTATTTTTTTACCTGAAGACTGTGCAGAGTAAATACAAATAGCCAGACAACAGAGATCACCGATCACTTAAGGTGTTCGATTCCTTCTCTGTCTTTGTTGAACCCATAAGTTACCAGAGAATTTTCGATTAGGTTTCAGTGTTGCACATAACAGCGAACTTCGTAAAATATTAGAAATACAGCTCACTTTGATTTTGACTCGACGGGCGAAAGATTGTTGTCGAACTCCATTACTCGTCGCTTTTAAGATTCCACATATTTATTTTTCACCACCTGTCTTGTTTATCTAATTGACGTTCCATTCTTGAACTCCATAAAGGTATATTTTGTTTAAAGATGCACTGAAACGCCATTGCAGGTTAATTAAATGTTCTCTTGTGTCCACCAGAGAAATCTGCGCATTACCCTAACCGCCTCAAACCTAACAAAATACGCACAGAAGACTCTGTGCAGAAAGGCACCACTTAGCAGGGGAGTGACAAAAAGTAAAAACTATACGCTCCATGAGCGTACACTGGGTTGCCTGTGGTACGTGTTACTCAAAAAACGGAGGGGACTGAGTGGGGTGGTATTGAACTGCAGCGTTCCAGCAATTTCGGGGGTCATTAAGAAGGGATCACCCAGAAGTCGTACCAGCAGAGGCTGTTTGGCTCACACGTTCATACGACGAAACAGATCTTTTTCTGAGGTTAAAAACATGGCTACCAGCCTATTGATCATTTGTCAGAAAGAAAAAATTCATGTCATCTTTAGAACAAATAGGCACGCATTGCGTACGTTTGGTAGTGCAGTAAGACAGCGCTTTATTCATATTGTCAACTGAGCTGCGTTTTGTCTTCCAGGAGATTCAAGTTGTCTTTGCGTAATATGTAGCTCTACCAGTACACGATATTGTTTTGGTGTTGTATATCATTGTAGTGCCATGGTAGAAGTCTTAGGTAAATAGCCCCCTAGAAGACATGTGGTTACTAGCAAAGTACTAAACCCAGAAAAATTGAGGAAAATAGAAGGGAATCGAGAAACATTGGCTTCTAGGCTGACATGTTCATCATTTTCAAGTTCCCTCACAACTTCTTTTCACCACAAGTTTGAGCGTGCACTCTGAGCACCTGACAGCTTTGTAATACAAACGTTCACTTAAGTTAACTCCTAGGAGTCTGGCGGGGTTAGTATCTGGCTGGGTGACCTAAAAAATATACGACTTTGTAACAGAAGCATAGGACCGAAAATTCTATTTAACGCTCAAAAATGCGAACTAAGCAAGGTACAGATTTTGTTAGCTTGCTTTATGCATAGGAAACATTGATGCAAAAGTAAATAAATATTGATACACAGTTTTTAGGAAGAGCAGAAGGAAAGTTTCAGGACGGTCGATCGAGAATAAAATATTTTGTCATCAGCAACAAAATTTACGACATGAAAACAACATTAATTTTGAACCACGAATATAAAAAGTTACCATCAGCGAAAAACATTTTGAGAGATTTTTGCTTCCTCTAATTTTGTTATTGTCCTTTTGGCTGCACAAGTAAATCGCAAAATCGAAAGTGACACCGAATTCAGCGGGCGCCGTGATCAAGTTACCGCGGCGTGTTTACTCGCGAAACAGTGAGACATCTGTGTCAGATGATGGCAAGATACCGGGTTTTTGTTTTTGTTAGTTTTCTTTTTCCTTCAAGAGTTATAAAGTTTGACAAGAAATGTGCGAATTCAACACAGAGATCACAATGGTCCAACTCTTGAGCTTGACCATTGTTTCTGCAAAGTCAAAACTTTACTCTCCAAGACGAGGTTATTTATCACCAGGTAATTCCATCGTTTTGGAAATAGCAGCTACTTTATTATTCAAAAGCATTACAATTTTTTGCTGATTTTGGGGCTCATTTTGTTGAAACTCAAGCACACTTCCAACAGACCTGTTCATTCAAATAATTCTTCACGGTCACATTTCCAATTTTTTTTTACCTGTGCAGAGGTGAATACAAATAAATGTAAATTGCCAGACAACTTAGATGCGACTTCAGTAAACACTGTGATGCATTGAAGGCGTTCGATTCCTTCAATGTTTGTTAAATCCTTAAAAAAAAATTGCCATTTGATTTCAGTGTTGTATATAATATACCAAGTTAGGAAAATATTAGAAACAAAGCTCACTTCATATCCAACGGCGAAAAATGAAATTGTTGTCGAACACCATTACTTGTCGCTTTAGAGATTCCAAATATTTATTTTTCAACGTCTGTCTTGTTCATCCAACTGGCGTTCCTTTCCTAAGCTCCATGAGGGTATATTTTGTTTAAAGATCCACTAAAACGCCATTCGCGTTACAATGACTTCCGACGCCATTGAAGGTTAACAAGAATTAGTGAAATTTCCAATCAGTGTTACCGGAAGACTGTGCACAGTTGAGTACAAATAAATACAAATAGCCAGACAACGGAGATCACAGATCCACTAAAGGTGTTCGATTCCTTCTTTATCATTGTTGAACCCTTAAGTTACCAGAGAACTTTCCATTTGGCTTCAGTGGTTTACATAACACCACACTTGGCTTGGCAAAATATTAGAAATACAGCTCACTTTGATTTCGGCTCGACGGGCGGATTGTTGTCGAACTCCATTACTCGTCGCTTTTAAGATTCCAGATATTTATTTTTCACCGCCTCACTTATTTATCCAATTGACGTTCCATTCTTGATCTCCATAAAGATATATCTTGTTTAAAGATGCACTAAAACGCTATTTGCGTTACAATGACTTTCGACGCAATTGCAGGTCAATTACATGTTGTCCTGTGCGCACCAGGAAAATCTACGCATTACCCCAACCCCCTCAAACCTAACAAAATAAGCACAGAAGACTCTATGCACAAAGACACCACTTGGCAGGGGAGTGACAGGCAAGACTTTTACCGACAAGGAAAATAAAACGACGAAATATTACTCATTTTCCGACTGGGATTGCCATACTGGCATACTGGCAGTAACTAGACGCTACCATGAAGCGTACATTGGGTTACCTGTGGTACGTGTTACACAAAAACGGAAGGCACTGAATTGGGTGGTATCAGAAACCCATAAGGCTTGAAACGTGTAGCGCGCGTTCACAGCTTCCGAATATTCAGTGAGAACTGATTGGTTGAATTTTTCAGTGCTAAGTACCATATTAGGAAACCCCTCACTCTTGTTGCTCCAAATATGGTACTTAGCAAATTGAATATTCAGAAGCTTGTTTCCCAGAACAATAGGGGCCGTTACAAGTTTCAACCCTTATGGGTTTCTGGTGGTATTGAATTGCTGCATTCCAGTTATTTTTGTCAAGAGCATTTGAGGGGTCACCCAGATGTCGTGCCAGCAGAGGCCCTTTGGCTCACACGTTCGCACGTTTCATTATTTTGTAATGTCCTGTCCCATTTTGAGGTCTTTTAATTTTTTAAGCTGTGGTAATAAATTCAGTTTAAAGATAACAAATCACGCCCTTGAGTAAAATTCACTCGTTTCTTCTTTAAATAAATAGTCTGCAAAAAAAAGCTAACTACAAATTGCTCTGACGGACGTTTTCCTGCATGTCTTGCAGTTGCACTAAGCAAACCTTTATTGCAAACACTAAGGAAGGACTGAAGATGTTGTTTCCACTTCATAATTCCTCTTCTTTTCAGTCTAATCTGATGCTAGACTAAAACATTTTTTGGCTTTACGTTTGCACCAAAAAGTACAGTAAAAGCCGGGAGTTAACTTTAAAAGGCACGCCAAAAGACAGATGAAGGAAAAAAATAACATAGTTTTTATATATAACTCTGAATCGAATTCTCATCGAAAGATTAATGACCATCGATCGCAAAAACACGAAAATTTCTGCAGTCTCTGACTTTCATGAATGAAGTGAAACGTCATGATGTTCTGTCAAAAGGAAGAAATTGATCACGTGCTAGGCAACTACAAAAAGGTGCATTTGATCACCTTGTGTCAACTGAATGAACTACGGGAAAGAATGTTAATCGTTTATTTATTTATTACAGTTCAATGACAATAAACAACATCATCATAAGGATAGTCTACAAAAGAGTCATAGACCCCGTGCAAAGGCAGACCACCGTGAAATCCTTATCGTTGAGTCGTAGAGTGCTTTACAATCGTGGAGCTATACAATTAATTGTCTAGGAAAAGAAAAATTAAAACATTGCACTACAGA
>NC_090880.1:5189146-5191646 GCF_036669935.1 Montipora foliosa
GCTCTCTTATCTACAGTTACTAGGCCTAGGCACTGATGTCAAACTGGTTAGCTTTCAGTTATTGTAGTGCTTATCAACAGTTATTACGGCTCAAGTAACTTTGCAGAATCATGAACAAATTACAACGGAGTAGCTGGGTAGACGTGTAGCTACCTTCCAGAGAATTTGAGTGAATTATGAATAAATTACAATGGAGTAGCCACGTGGGCGCGTCGCCACCTTCCAGAGAACTTGAGTGAATTATGAATAAATGACAACTTGAGTAGCCGCATAGCCACCCTGCAGAGAATTTGAGTGAATCATGAATAAATTACAACGGAGTAGCTGCGTAGATACGTAGCCACCTTCAAGAGAACTCAAGTGGATTATAATTAAATTACAACAGACTAGCTGCGTAGACGCATAGCTGTTGCCGGTAAAATCCGTTTTCAGCTTGAATCCGTTTTAACCTAAGTTAAATCGGTGTTACTCATTTTACCTACAATAGGTTGAATATGCACTCAGATGGATTGAAGAAATGTTTTGGAGCCTAAATTAAGCCTAGAGAAAAATGAGGGTCAAGTTAGAATTAGTTTTGGTTATTATACATGGATGTCAATTGACCAATAATTATTATAGAAAAGTAAATAATGAAAAGAACTCTGTTAGGTGAGCATGTTTGTCGTTGTTGTGTAGTGGGGAACACACAGTACTACATATATGGGGTGCAAGTTCGAGTACCGGTAAGTGCATAGCAGTTCTTTGTTCCCCTACTATGTTTTAATGATAAGTATATGAAAATACAGAAACCAATAAGATGATTTACGTTGAGATACGTAAGACAAAGCTTGAGGAGGGAAGGTATAAGTGTCATCAATCCTTCTTAGAGGGCGTTTAAGCTAGGTTGAGTGCATAATTCAACCTAGGTAAAATGGGCATCACGAATTTATCCTAGGTAAAAACAGGATTCAACCTGAGAACAGATTTTACCTGCAACATAGCCACCTTCAAGAGAACTCGAGTGAATTATGATTAAATTACAAGGGAGTAGCTGTGTAGATGCGTAGCCACCTTCCAGAGAACTTGAGTGAATTATGGATAAATTAGAAGCCGCGTAGACTCGTTGCCGGCTGCATAGTGTAGCTAAAGATGTGGGGTGTTCCGCAATTGCTCTAAAGGATATTTTATGACAAGATAACCCTGGGATCAATACCTCTTCGGTAGTAAGGAGAACTCCCCCAAAAAGATATTTTTATATTCATGAAAGCTTGATAGTTAATTAATAATTCATGTTATAGTATCAAGTTATAGTATCAACAACTTAATTCGGACTGCAATTTTTATTCTTTTTTTAATTCAGGGGTGTATCAGCAATGTGCGTGACCTTGCTTTTTCTTGTTTTGAGCTTTCTTGATGTTCTGCTCTTTTTTCTACCATCACCAATTGATCCTAAACCTTTTAGGTAAGTTGATGGAGCCAGTGCCTATAAAGTAACAGAAATACACTAACTGTCACTGATTTGTTTGTGAATACATGAGAGTTGGCTATATTTGTCATTCTGTTTGGTATCTTAAGGAATTCATTACCAATACAACGTAACACAGAATGTGCTTGCAATTGGTAGATGCTACCAAAAAGGGTTGTTTGTGAAGCCCAATTTAAAGCACTGACTGTGCAGGGACTTCTCCATAGTATTCCCTTTTGCGAGAACCACCACAACATTCCACCACTCTCTGGTGCCTTGTCTGGTGCCTTGTCATTGAGTGGGTCTGCCAAAGTCCCTTTATACTTGGAATACCTGAAAGGTATGCGAGTTATAATATGGGCAGAATTTAGTTTTCTGTGCAGCAAATGGACAATAGAATTACAATGCAGTGATTTCATTGGTTAAAGAGCAATGTACTACACCCCTTTGAGCAATACATTTGACCTCCCTCTGTGACAAAACGACTGAAACAATAACAAGTTAAACACAGCCGCGAAGGGGACAGTTTTGTTTTCGTCGGTTGTTTTTCAAAGCTGAGAGAGACGATCAGATCACGCAACAACTACAACAGATTTAATCAGTCCAGTTGAGACGTTTACCATGAGGACATGTACAGTCAGTAACCAGTAGGTACAACTTCGATTCAATAACAACAACAACGTTAGCTAGAACTTCTCACTTAACTTGAGCTCGCTCGCGTAAATCCGAAACTTCTGGACAACAACAAGTCTTATGTAAACAGGCTATTAATAGCGAACTCGTGACCATTAACTTAATTATAGAAATTGACAACTTCGTTTCTAGAACGTTCTGGAACAACAAGAAAAGGTAAGAAAACTTTAGAAAGATCTAGATATCATAACAGAGACGATTCCCGATAGCAAGAGACTTGAAACAGCCTCTCGTCCTACAGAATTCGATGAAAATCTGAATTTATAACTTGCAGTGGAGCAACCAAATGATGGGTTCTATGTTGGGGCTTCAGTGTGACTCATTATATTTTGTTTGCTGAATTAAAGCCCAAGTTCCACAAGA
>NC_090880.1:5199146-5201646 GCF_036669935.1 Montipora foliosa
CGATGTAATCGTAATGGGCCTTTTCAAAACAATGAAAGGCGTTGTCTATTTCGAGTAATTTCTCTGCCACTTCGTTCACATTCCGTATATCGTTGAAAAGCGGTTCAATCGATCTACGCAGGGTCGTAACTCTAGACAAATATCCTGCCCTTGAATTCTTTAATCTCACGTTGTCAAGGGCGTCATCTGAATAACCACGGCATCTTCTTCGACTCATGCCAAACCCGGACGACATTTCATTCACCAGATCTTTGAATGAATGTAATTGAACTCCTGTACAGTTTGAAAATTCGTACTTTAACTTAACGATTCACTATAAAAAAGGAAATATAGAAATACAAAGTTACAAGCAAAATACCAAAAAACTAAACTTCAGAACGCCAAAAACCACGACTGAAAAATTAACTACTTACAAGATCTGTACGGCAACTCCGGGTACAACAACTGACTTACAAAAGGAAATACAATACTTTTATACGAAAGACGAATACCTAATGAATCGACGAAATGAACAAAGGCAATTACATATGATTAGGCAACAGAACTTAAGTACATTGAATAGGCGCGATAACGAAGCAAATACTGACTAATTACTGCATGCGGAATTTAGGTAAATTTAGAAATATCTCACGAACGTGACGAGATACACGACACAACAATTAAGCGATGACAAATGACAGCAAATTAAATAGAGCCGATAAAAATCAGTGCAAATATAGTAAACTAGTAGAAAAACATGAAAGAAAACAAAAAATCGATTTCTCGTGTCTACATATATTTTTCATGTTGGGGCTGGCTAATTTGGGAGTCCATTGTTGGATACATCGCATGAACTTTATTATAATGGCTTACAATAATTTGTGAAACAAAACAAAATGAACAGAAATACAGAAAGAATCCTAAACATTCTTAAGCTAACCTTAGGCCTAAACAAACGTTTTTAGGCCTAATGTTAGCGTAAATGATTAGGGTTGTATCTGCCCGGAAATTTTTGATCCATTTCGCAAAATAGTAATCTGCGAAGCGGATCGAATTTCCAGGCAGATACAACCCTAGTAAGTGTAAGCCCTTTCTAGAATACTATATTAAAAAGTTCTTTTCTGTTCTGGAAAAAAGCTAATCAGTTTCATGTCCATGAAATTAAGGTAAATTTATATTTTAAAAGATTAATTTGTTATTTATAATATTACCAGTTTAATAAATAGAGGATATTACATGGCCGCTTGGGGATACAAATCTTATCTTGTCGTGCTGAAAGTATCTCTCACGAGTGAGCAAAGCGAACGAGTGAGAGATACTTTAAGCACGAGAAGATAAAATTCGTTTCCCCAAGCGGCCATGTAATGTTTGATTCTGTTTATTGATGAAATGTCCAGATTTAAAACAACTTGCTTTACTCATTTTCGAAATGATGATGATGAAAAAGTGGTCAACAACCGCTAAAACAGGCATAATGTGTAACATGAAACAAGATATGAAAGTTATGAAAAACAAATTGTGATAATGTAAAATTTTGCAATAAAAATGTTAATGTAGCAGAGAAGAATTATATTAAGGCACAAAAGTATCTTACAATGAAGAGGAAGCTTGCGTTTTATTGGCTAATTGTGTTCGTTACCATGACGACACCTATATTCTCACATGTGAAAGATAAAAATGATATGTTCACTGCGCGCAGTGAACATATGATTTTTTTGTAAAAGGAGGAATCCTGGTATTTCACAGTATCTATATAATAAATTGAATAAATGTATGATGTAGTAAGCTATTTTACAATGGTAATTTCATTTCATTGTTTTCATAAGAGTGATCGATTATAAAACCATATCTCCTAAATTAAGTAGATTTTCACACTGGAAAATGATGTGGGTTGGTGTCTTTGATCCCATTCATGGGTTAAGAACAAAAACCAAATGGCCCCTTCCATTCTAGCCTGTGCACAGCTACCCACTCTCTGAAAAAACATCTGAGAGGAGCGTCTGTGACTTACCGTTCACTTGATAATCGTTTTCAATACCGCGTGTTTTTTCCTGGAATGCACACGGAAAATGATTTGATTGGTTATTACCCCTTGATCATTACATCATTGAAACAATGAGTTTTGATTGGCTTTCATTTTTATTACTGTGAGAGATTTCACGATGAGTTCGTGTGTACTTTGTGCGTGGTAAAAAATACGTATAAAAATCTTTTTGATGGTCAAAGAGGTTTTTCTTGTAAAGTACGAGCGGAATTGTTATCTATGGAGTTTAAAGAGGAAATCGATTCAACATATATTTGTAGGAATTGTTTGTCAGCGCTGAAGAAACGAAAGTGCTCCTGACGAATCTTCAAGAGGTGAATATTGAACGATTCAAAAGATTCCTGACTTGAAAATGTCCCCGGCTATCCCCTTACCAGTTAATATAATCTCAATGCCTTGCTTGGACCAGCCTAGCCATTCCCAAGAACAATCTACAAAGCGTTTTGCCCTGGAAGATTTGAGATGTGTACATATAGA
>NC_090880.1:5209146-5240648 GCF_036669935.1 Montipora foliosa
GAACGTAGGGTTCGGGAAGTCGCTGCCACCACACCAGTCAGTAAGGTCAGGAAACTGAACACCTAAATCGGTTGCAAGGGCTTTGATGAACTGGAACGTGATCAAAACGATTTCAACTTATCAAAACGAAGCAATAAAAGATGGAGGATATAAAACCAGGCCGTGAGCAAGATGGGCACGCGCATGACAAAATCACGTCAGCTCTGCTGACTGGCGCTGGACAATTATTGTGCCATGTTGGTGTTGAGGCAGGGGATGAAAGTTTAAAATGCAAAGGAATTGTGTTGCCAGATGGTCAGGTGATGAGAGAGGTTGACGAGGATGAGTGTAAGTACTTGGGTGTGTTCACTTGGAGGGTGCAGAGAAGGGGGAGTATTTTAGGAGGGCAAAACTGGTGGCGGGGTCAAAATTGCACATGGTGGGAATTTAATTAGGGCAATAAATGCATGGGCTAAAGGTGTAGTCAGGCACAGTGCTGTGATTTTGGATTGGAGTGATCAGGAACTAAGGGCAATGGATGTGAAGAGGAGGAGGAGGATGATGATGTTTGCAGAGTTCCACAAGAATGGGAGTGTAGCTGGTTGTACATGAAGAGGAAGGATGGTGGGAGGGGATTGATCAGTGTGCATGATTCTGTGAAAGAGGAGGAACTTGGCCTTGTTTGCCAAGGCGAGTGGCAAGTGGATGTTGAAGGTTGTTGGATGTTGCAGGTGGGATAAACAAAGAATGAGTACAAGAGGCTACTGGAGAAGGCAGAGAAGGAGACATTTCGAAAGAAGCGGTTGCATGGGAAGTTTATGAAGGATGTCAGTGAAGTGGCTGATGAGAGGTTATGGTTTGGTGGAGAGGGAGTATCGGAGGAGGCATGATCAGATGGGTTTGAGGGTGTACTGCAAGCTTTGTCATGAGTATGGTGTAAAGTGTGCTGATGTGTGGCATAAAGAGGTTTAGGACGAGGTGAGGGTGTCATAGGATGGAAAAAGGGAGATCTGGTGAAATAGGAGCGTCGAGACAAACACAGAAGGTGGAACATTAGTATTACAGTGGTGGATTGAGCAGCTCACGAGTGGACGGTTGTCAATTTCTTGGTGCCTTGAGATAAGAACTTGGTGACTAAAGAGGATGAGAAAATCACCAACTACTCTCCTGTTGCAAGGGAAATCAAGAAGATGCATTGGGTGTTGACGAAAATTGTGCTATTGGTGGTTGTTTGTTTGGGTGTCTTTGTCTGGTTGGTTCAAGGGTTTTGTGAAAGATCACTTGGGATTTCTGGTGTGGTGGGAGGAACGCAGGGCTCTGCAGTCATTGGGACCACCCTAATCCTCCAGAGGACTCTTAGTCTCTATACCCCAAGCCCGGGGCCAAGGCTAGGCAGTGTTTCTGCCTGCAGAATAGGCCATTTTCAAAAATACCATTATTCAGCTTGATAGGCCTATTGAATACAATCTCCTTGCAGGTTGTTCTTTTCACAGAAGTCATGAATTATTGTTATAATTCTTCATAATAATTATAATTACCGGTATATTTTAATTTCTAGGTATACTTTATTCTGGCTTAGCAGATGGCAGAATTGTCAAACTAGAAGACAACAAAGTCATAGATGTTGTTCAAACTGGCAAGCCACCTTGTGGTGAGTGTGAGCAATAGTAAAATCTAACATCTATCCTATTTGACTAGAAAGGCTTTGTATTATAGAAATGCAATGAGATGATTTTTTCTCATAGCGCAAGCGAGGGTTATCTTTCTATCCCACCCATGAATCACTGCATGTCTTAGGAAGTACTCACTCTGTACACTTTGTGTTTGCCTTTTGAAAAAAGGTCTGTTTCGTGTATTTGTGAGATCAAAGGCAGTATAGAATTCAATAGATAATATTGTACTATTAATTTTTCCAGAATTAAGTGGGATGCCTTGTGTTTAATCCACAAAAAAATGAGAATATTATTCACTAGTTTTCTGTGGGCCACATATATTGAAAAAAACTTCCCTCTTTCTTGACTACAGGCCTTGGGCAGAATTCAAGGTCTCTGGCACAAATTTTCCCATGAATACACACCTCCAGGAGGTAAATAACAGACACTGCTGAATTGTTCAATTAGCTGTCAAAGTGCTGGTTTTGGCTGACTATCAAGTCATATGACAATCACACCATTGCCTTCCTTAAGACAGTGGAGTTGATAACTGAAGGTGATTCAGTCAATGTGATTGAGTCCAGCATTTAAGCCTTCACATTTAATTGATAGTTGGTCATAACCTTGGTCAATGTTTTTATAAAGTCATAGTTCAGTGCAAAAATGAAGTGCTAAATAACATTGCAAAGTCCAGCCCTTAAATGTTGTTTGTCCATCGATACGATGAGGACCATCTGCACATCTTATGGAGGGGTGAAGGTGAAGATAATGATGATGATAAGGGTGATGATGATGCCGATTTTGGAGGACGGCATTGGGCATGTGGAGCGGATGGGATGTGACGAGAAATTCGTTTTCTGTGCGGCCGGGATGATGGAGACAGCGGCTGGTGTGGCGGTGCTTTTCCTGACTTGTCTGTGCTGCTCAGCTGCTGTGGTCCTGTTCGCTTCGCAGGCTTTGACGCCACGCTTGACTTCTCCATGCCACTTGTCTCTGTCTCACTCCAGTCGGTGTGCTCGATCCCAAAGGCCTTGAGGGAGACCTTGAGGGTGTCTTTGAAGCGCTTCTTCTGTCCTCCTTGGGAGCATTTGCCTTCTAAAAGTTCCCCGAACAACATTTTCTTTGGTAGTCGGTGGTCTGCCATGCGAGCCACCTGCCCAGCCCAGCAGAGCTGGGACTGCATCAGAATGGTGTAAATGCTGGGGAGGTCTGTACGGGTGAGGACATCGGTGTCGGGAATCTTTTCCTGCCACTTGATGCCGAGAATCCTCCTAAGGTAGGTGGTGTGGAAGTGTTTCAGCTTCCTTGCATGCCGCTGGTAGACTATCCATGTTTCACAGCGGTAGAGAAGGGTGGTGAGGACTGCAGCTTGGTATACCTTGATCTTGGTTTCGGCTGTGATGCCTCTCCGATTCCAGACCTTTTTGTTGAGTCTGCCAAAAGCGGCACTCGCTTTAGCGAGTCTGGCATTCAGCTCATCGTCTATGATGACGGGTCTCGCGAGGGTACTGCCAAGGTAGGTGAACTTGTCCACCATGTTCATGACTTCAGTCTTCTTGGTGCTGATCGTCAGGCCAAATTTGTTTCAGGCCTCTACGAACTTGTCAACCCTATGCTGCACGTTGGCTTCTGAGGCAGCATTGAGGGTGCAGTCATCACCAAGCAAGAAATCATTGATGGTGCTAACCTTCACCTTGGTTTTTGCTTTGAGCCTCCTGAGGTTGAAGCGTGAGGCGTCTGTGCGGTATTTGATACCAATGCCAACCACCGAATCCCTGAAAGCATGAGACAGCATTGCGGAGAACACGAGACTGAAGAGTGTTGTAGCCAGGAGACAGTGTGACAGGAAATGCTTCTGATGTTTCCCCATTGTCCTGGACATGCGCCAGCATGCCGTCATGAAACTGTCTGACGATGGTGTTGAATTTGTCAGGGTATCCGTACTTTCGCATCACTCTCCAAAGGCCATCTCTACTGACGGAGTCAAAGGCCTTGGTCAGATCGACAAAGGTGGATTACAGGTCAGTATTCTGTTCTTGGCATTTCTCTTGGAGCTGCCTGGCAGTGAACACCATGTCGATAGTCCCACGATCCTTCCGGAAACCACACTGACTTTCTGTTAGGAGTCCTTGCTCAAGATGGTCGTTGAGGCAGTTGAGCAGGACTATGGCCACGATCTTGCCCGCGATAGATAACAGGGAGATTACACGATGGTTGTTGCAAGCTTGGCGGTTTCCTTTCCTTTTGTAGAGGTGGATAATGGACGTGTCCTTGAAGTCTTGCGGCACTGCTTCCTTCTCCCATATGATCTGGATGAGAGTCAGAAGCTTGCCCGTCAGGGCTGTACCACCCTCCTTGAAGATTTCAGCTGGGTTGGAGTCTGATCCAGGAGCTTTACCCGCTGGAGAGCTGACGGGTGGCCTTCCACACCTCTTCCACAGTTGGGACCTGCGGCAGTCTTGCAATGGCATCATCATTGGTGGAGGACGGTCTGTTCAGTATGCCGTCAAAATGTTCGGCCCATCTTTGGAGGATCTTGTCCTTTTCTGTGATAAGCGTGGTGCGGTCTGGACTGAGTAGCCTGCACTGGTGGGGCCGTAGACTTGCTGTAGAAGTTCTTCATGTCGTTCCTGTCTGCAAAGCCTTGGATCTCGTCAGCTTTTGCACTCAGCCAGGAGTCTTGCATCTCATGTATTTTGAGCTGGACAGTGCTGCGGATGCTCCTCAGTTCGTCTTTCTTGACTGTTGATGTTGTGCCCTGGATGTGGGCTAGGTGAGCAGCGCGTTTCTGCTCCAGCATGGGTGTGATATTGGAGTGGTTTTCATCAAACCAATCCTTGTGCTTTCTTGCAGGGGGTCCCAGACACTCCATGGCTCTGTTATACACCATCTCATGGAGAGAGGTCCTTGCTGCTTTGATGTCCGGCTTGTCCAGAGGGATGGCATGCAGCCATTCATCCAAGGTATCAACAAACACTTTCTTTGTCAGGCCGTCTTTCAACTCGGTGATGTTAATTCACTTTGGTGCCTTCTTTCCTTGCGGTCTTCTCTTGGGCTGCACGTGGATGTTGAGCTTGGACACAATGAGACGGTGGTCTGTCCAACATTCTGCACCGCACATGGCCTTGGTGATCCTCACATCCTGCCTGTCCCTCTTTGTGACGATGACATAGTCTATCAGATGCCAGTGCTTTGAGCAGGGGTGCATCCAGGATGTCGTGTTCCGGGTAGGGAGGTGGAAGACAGTGTTGGTGATCAGGAGGTCATGCTTGGCGCAGGTCTGGAGGAGCAAGAGGCTGTTGCTGTTGCACTTGCCTGTCCCATGCTTGCCCAGCACACCTTCCCAGGAGCTGCTGTCACATCCCACTCTTGCGTTGAAGTCACCAAGAATGATGAGCTTGTCAGAAGCTGGAACAGCGGAGATGACAGCATCGAGGTCTTCATAGAACCTGTCTTTGGTCTTGTCTGGGTTGGTCTTGGTGGGTGTATAGGCGATGACGATGGTGGCGAACTTCTTTCCATAGGAGAGGGGGAGTCTCATGGTCGCAAGGCGGTCGTTCACCCCTTTCGGGGCCCAGGCTAGCTTGCTCACGAGAGAGGTTCTGATGGTAAAGGCAACTCCTGCTTCGCGTCTCTCCTCGGGCGCTCGTCCACTCCAGAAGAAGGAGTAGCCTGAACTCCTCTCTGTTAGTTCTCCCTCATCTGTTAGCCTGGTCTCACTGAGGGCGGCAATGTCAATCTTGTATCTGGCGTGTTCATCGGCAATGAGCGCAGTTCCTCTTTGAAGGTCTGTCTGAGTCATCCCGATCAAGTAGCGTGCGGACGTTCCACGTGGCTGTTTTGAAGGGTATAATCTTACTTTTCTTTGTTTTTTGACCACATTGAGGGTCCCTGTCGACAGCGGTGAGCCAGCCAGGAAAGGTGAGGAGTAGGCAATGTTTAGGGCACCTTTTCTAGCCCCTTCCTCATGCCAGGGAGGTGAGCAGTGCTATCCTGAAGAAGGCTGCTCAGACACTCAGATGGCTGCCGGACTCCACTTCTGCTCCAGTCAGTGAAGAACGACCCAATGGCCTGAGTTGCCTGTGTGCAGGTCCATGGCTACGACTGCCAGTGTACCCCACACCTGTCGTTTCGTCACTCACCTGTCGCCACAGGACTTTGGGAGGGTGAAGATGAATGAATGATGCGAGATGAAAGATGAGAGATGATTATTTTGTGCTTGACTTTGTTTAAAGTAAGGTAGGTTTGCGCAGAGCCAGCCTCACCCTCTCGTCTCGACGAGCCTGACCCAGCGGCAAGACAAGGTCAAGACGGCTGGAGACCCGCCAGGATGCAGGAGCTGCCAGAAGGTGATGAGAGTGCCATCCAACTGCCTTCGGGGCCCACACACTGATTTTCTGTCAGGGTTTACTCCCTTAGCGTTTGACCAACCAAGACCACCCTGCAAGGCAACAGGAGACTTGTGGGGGCGGGGTCGTCTGTATTCCGAACAGGCGCTAGCCACAGGTGCTAACCACCTACCACTACAGCTTGCTTCACAGACATAAATTATTTCCAGTTCTTGCTTTTCTAAGCCCGAAAATTTAGACAGTTGTGAATATGTGTGACACAGGCTACCTTCTGTCTTAATGCTTAATACTTTTTTGACCCATTGACTCCTAGGACTGGGACTTATCAATGGGGGTGGTCAGTGGGATAATGAAAGGTAAAAGTTTGTTTCCTTGCATTACAGGCACTCCAGAACTTGAACCAACCTGTGGTCGTCCTTTAGGGATGCGTTTTGACAGATATGGAATCAATCTCATAGTTGCAGATGCTTATTTTGGTTTGCTTGAAGTGAACACAAGAGCCAGAACTGTTAATACACTTGTGCCTCCATCACCAGGTGTAAATGGGAAGCCATTTCCATTTGTTAATGACTTAGACATAGGCCGTGACGGGACCATTTACTTCACTGATTCAAGTACCAAATGGCAGCGACGACAAGTGGCTTATGCAGTGTTTGAACAAGAAGCAAGTGGAAGATTAATGGCATATCATCCAAAAACAGGAGACCTGGAAGTTTTGTTGGAAGGGCTGTACTTTGCTAATGGAGTCCAACTGTCTCCTGAAGGAGACCATCTTCTTGTAGCAGAAACTACATCAGCAAGGATAATTAAGTATGAATACTCACATTTTGTACATAAACTTCAACACTTTTGTTACTATTGTAAACCGTAATATGCTTTTACATAAGTATCCTTTTACTTTAATATATTAATTGTGAAGTAATAAGCAGTTTAAATTAATAGTAAAATACTCTGGCGTTAGACAGAGTAAAGTTTTGCCGGTTTAGGCCGGTTTGGACGCCAAAGGGTTAAAGAACATTTCTATATAAAGTCCAAGGACCAGGTCTTTCGAAAAGACCAATATTTCAAGAAGTCTGTAGCCCCTTTTCTGTCACAAAAACACATCACCAGCCTTCTTTTACTAGTATTCCAGAGATGTCAACTCCTGGAGATCTGGGGTTAATCCCCCCCCCCCCCCCCAATCTAACCTCAACAAAAAAATTGACCAGGTTCCCACAAAATGTCAAATTGCAAGGCACACCTGAAAAAGTGGGCAGAGAGGAATGATTTTCATCTTTTGAACCATATGATTTCTAATCTGCCTAAATTCCCGGGGGTGGTAGCATAACAGCTCCTTCTGTATGGAGGAAAAATCTTAGCCGCCATAGGATTAAAATCCTGTATAAAATTAATACACTCACAAGTTGGCACAGCCAGAAACTTGTGGATTCTGGGGAAATTAAAATTATAATAGCTTACAGCAGAGAAAAGGTGCAAAGTCCCTTTATGCGGGTCAGATTTGGTGACCCATATGGGAGACCGGGAGATTTTTTCAGTCCCGGAACACTCCTGGATAATCCGAGTTGACAGAGAAGGTATTAATTTAAACACGTTCAAAACTTGTTTGATTTCAGATTCAAAATTCTGAAGCTAGCTGCTAGCTAGCTACATGGTTTTCTTGTTAACTTTTTTTTCCGGTCTTTTTTTTGTTACCTGTGCACACAACATGGGTAGCTCCGCCTATTAAAAATATTCAAATTATAACATAGCCTGCTATTTAACAATTATTTCATGAGCCCACGTTGGATACGAGGTGGTAAATAGCCAAAAAAGGGCCAAGTTGGCGATTACCAATCTCGTATCCAACAAGGGGGAATGGAATAATTGTTTTATTAAATTCTCAACCTTCGGTTTTTGCTAAATTTTATTTAAGTTTAAGAAACGATTGGAAAGTGATTTTATGCAGAGCCACATTTGCTGCATTCATTTCCATAATTATAAGGCCTCATGGTTAGTGCGCTCGACTCTGCATCGAGTGGTCCGGGTCGGGACCTGGCTGGGGACATTGTGTTGTGTTTTTGGGCAAGACACTTTACTCTCACGGTGCCTCTCTCCACCCACGTGTATAAATGGGTACCGGCATAATGCTGGGGATAACCCTGCGATGGACTAGCATCCCATCCAGAGGGGAGTATAAATACTCCTAGTCACTTCATGCTACGGAAACCGGAGGTAAGCGCCGGCCTGATGGGCCTTCTGGCTGGTAAGCAGTGACTTTACCAGGTATAATGGCTGGTAAACAAGATGCAGTGAACCAATGAGAAAGCTGGAACTGCATTATTGAGAATTTAATAATTTCTCGTATGTATTTCTAATCACCTCATCTCTGTTGTTCGTCATTTCGCTCTTCATGTCATCAGAAAGCTGGTCAGTGATGACGTTAGCGAGTAATTTAATTTCAGCCAATCAGTATTTTGCATCCAAAATTTGGAAGCAACATTCTAAATTCAAAGGTATGTGTGCAGGCTCTCCCTTTCTCACTCCCCCCACAAAGAGAGAGCCTGCTTGCAGGCTAATTATAACAATAGTTCTTAAACCAGTAATATTGTAGTGTAGAGTGTGCACATTTCAGATATCCTACATTGTGTTGTATATTGTATTGTATTGTATTGATGAGTTAATACATTCACAACGTATCAACTCCAGTGCCAATAATTATTGTCCAACCCATTAGAAATATTGTTTCTAAGGAAAATACCATGCATCATTAAATTTTCTAAAAAGATTCTTGCCTTATGTTGAGGTCATATTAGAGAGCTTTAGATTCTAGGACAAGAACGACTATGAGTATGAGATTTCTCAATGAACAACAGTGAGCGCGCGCTAACCAGCGTCATTTTGGCGGGGAAAACGTGATACCGTCGTCATTTTAGTACGAGGTTTTGCAAGAATGTTGTCGTATCAAAACAAGTCAACAACACGGTAGCAGTTTGGCAATTTTCTATCAGCAAAAAAGGTTAAGTTACCTGCAATAAAAATAACTGAGGAACCTACACTGCTAACAAAGAGTAAGATTAATCGTCCGGGTTATGAATCTTCTCAGAATTTTTGCTAAAACCGGGCAGTCAAATCTCGTACTCATTCTCGTCCTCGTCCTAGAATCTAAAGGTCCCTATTCTCTGTTTGCAAAACGACTTGGAGGGCCTCAGAAACAATATTGTTATTGTTATTATTTTTATGTTTTGCATCAATTTTGAATAATTCATATGAAGTGTAAAGTGTGGACTGAGCATTTAGGTATTTTTTCCCTTTTTGTTTGTGAAGGTATTACATCAAAGGGGAACATGAAGGCAAATGGGAGGTGTTTGCACAAAACTTACCTGGATTGCCAGATAACATACGATTGAGCAGCCGTGGGGGATATTGGGTGGGATTGGCACTGAGCCGAACAGAAATGATTGACCTGTTGGCAAAGTACCCTAGAGCAAAAAACTTCATACTCAAGGTAACTAAAATAATACGATTTTTTATCCCTTGAACTAGAACTTGAGTAGTGCAAGAGGTTTTCCTTTAACTAAGTGCTAATTAAAATAACTTAGCAAAATGCAAGTTGTCCCTTACTGTCTGAAGAAAAAATGGAGTTTTATTTAGCTTGAGAATTAATTTTGAATATACTTAACTGAGCACCTCTACCCTATTTTGTCACATTTGAGAAACACAGTTTGCTTTATAGCCATCACACGAGTCAAATTTAAGTTGTTGTCATTTGGTGCCCAAATTTTGCACAGTGAACTGCAACATCAGTTCTATTACCCTTCCAAATAACGTTGGCAAGACACACTAGTCTTACATTTGCCCCCCTCATCCCCTTACAATCTCAATTTTGCACAAGACTTGCTTTTGGATGAGTTCAATAGACCTTTTTACAGTTATTTGCTTAGTTACCTGGCCTTTAAATGAAAGTGAGGCTGGAGTTGATCCTATTATGACACAGACCTCCCTCCTTTTCTTATGTTCACCCATTCACATCTCAAACGCCATAGGATGCCCCCCCCCCCTCCCATTGACAAGCAGAATCATCTGTTGTTAGACAGAGTAAAATCTATTACAATCACATATAAGTGTCACTCTCAGGGGTCAATGGGGCAATGATGTTGTTTTCTTGCTAATGAGTTGGAATTTGCATTAACTTTTAAAAAACAGTGAGGCTTCTATCAAAACAATGTCAACTTTAGCCTCACTTTCATTCATTGGCCAGGTAACTAAGCACACAAACAGGTATAGCAGTGTTGAGTAAAGCAGCATTTAATAAAGGAGGTGTGGTTAATTGGCATTCTAAGGGATTGGGTATGTAATGAATACACTGAAAGTAAACTACCGGTAATAGGGCTATGTCATCCCGAATCCATGCGCCTGGATTCTTGTACTTGTTTGTATGCCGACATTCCAAGTAGTTATGTGATGTAGACTGTCTATCAACAATCCAGAAATTATTAATTGGTTAAACAAAAAACTGGAAATTTATTCAGATGCTCTCTTTCTTCATAATTATAATCTCAAATTCGCAGGAAGCTAGAAGACAGCAAAGAATGCAATGTGCCTGAAATATCCTGATTGTCGCTTGTTGGATTCAGTGGAAAACTGATTGGTTTTGTTGTAATGAATTCAGTTTGTGACTCTTAAAACTTCAACTCCTTTTTAAGTAAACCCAGCCTTAATTGAGTTGAAAGCAATGTTTGCAAATTAAATATTACATGTAAGTGATCGGGGAATTTGTTCACAATGATACCAATAGCTAGGACCCTTAATTAAACTGGTATATGATTATTACAAGGAGAACAAGTGAGTTTTAAGCAAGTGTATTTACTTGTCAAAAAGATGTTGAAATTAGTTGTTTGGAAGTTATCACATGGTTGTAGATAAGAAGACAAATTAATGCCAGCAAACACTGGTAGAGAAAAGTTATTGAAATCAAAATGCAATCACTACTGTTGCATATTTTACATAGAATTAGTAATTTTTCTTATGTTTTTTAATTTTAAAGTTTAATCTAGAGATTCTTATGTTTATTGTTGTTTAATTTTCACAGAAAAATAAAAGTCACAAAAGTACTTATGCACATCTTATTTTGTGCCATCATTAAGCCAGTACAGATTTCAAAACAGAAAACTTTGACCATAACACATGTTTTTAATCCCCATTTATCCCAGAGCTACATGTCAAATTTGACATAACCTTCACATCCTTGTGTTATTCCTTAACATGCTGTAATGCTACCAACTGCTACTTGAGCTTTGCATAAAACGATTAACGCCGACGTGGGTCGATCGCACTCTCCCTGACCTGCGTCTCACGTCATCGTCACTGGGACGAGTTCTCAAGAGGCACGGGTGACCCGATTCGAGCCCTAAAAAGGCATCGTGCACGCTACACCCGTTCTTAAACGTTTTAATAAAAAAAAATACATTTTACATTTAGTTAAAAAAAAAAAAAGAATCATACATCGGATTCTCAATCGAGCCCATCGTCCAATGCACAGGGGCACGCCTCCAAGCAGATGTGACACTCGGGACAACACCGAAATACGAGTTTTGCACCCGTCGATTCGGGTATGTGACGACCTGTCGACTCGACTACACAGTCGCAAGGATCGCATTCCAACTCGTCACAGGGTACGTTTTCCACTTCCACCATGTGAATCGGGGCGGTCCAGGTGGTGGAAAAGTCCGAAGTGCATGGGCACGCCGTCGTACAATAGCGACATGGGCGAATCACCCGAAACTTGTCGATTCGGGTGGAAACGTACGGGGTCCACCCAACAGGCCAAACCACGGAGGACGACGAGGAATTTGTTTTTGTGACTGCAAAAAAGAAACAATCCTCTCTTAGGAATGAATCTTGTGATAACAGATTAAAAGCTACTGTAATAACGGTCGTAGCAATTCGTACACATGATAATGAAAAAAAACAAAATTATTGAACGGTAAGTCTTTTAAAATGTATTTATGAAATCAAATCCTTGGGCTGGGTCCGGCGAAAATTTTTGACAACCAAAGGTATGGGAAACTGTCGTCGACACACCGAAAAGGCATAGGCCGAACGTGAATGAACTGGAGAGGCTACTACGCTCTGCTTGGTCTTCGTGCGGCAAAACGGGCAATATTGGGAGATTGGGTCTGGGAAATACCCAGGTGGGCCTCATTTTTGTTGGTGGGTAAAGACATCAACACTGCCGTCACTGCGTCGTTTTTGGATGATGCGGGCCACGGCAAATAGTCTTTGGCACATCGTACACTGGTATCCCAGCTTCCTCGTCATCGGATGCACAAATTTCAATGTTCTTCTCGTGCGGCAACACAGACAATATCTTTCCTTGTATTGTAGATCATTGGCGCGAACGTGCCACTGTAGTCCAGCCCGTATTCTTTGATACGGCACACGACACACCGGACAGTCGGACGACTCTCTGAACGATCGCAGCTTCATGTTTTACCGGTTTGCGGTCAACCGACCGCGATGGTTGCGAGCGCACCGATTCCATTCTGTAACGCAGCGTTTCGCTATACCACCTCGGCCCAAAAACTCCGTTTCTACCGCCGCCCCCGACCTACACCAGGGTTTGTGCTGGATTTTGTATATAAATTTCCAGGAGTATTCAAGGAGTTTTCAAGAACCAGAAATTGAGTTTTCACGGAGTGTTTGTAAGGCGATTTGTATGCCATACATCGTGTTTCAGTGTTTTCTTTGCTGAAAATGTATACCTTGATATTCCAATTCCAATATCCTGCAAGTTAAGAGCACGTACGGGCTTTTTAGTTTTTGCATTAAATTAATCTTTCCCCAATAGAGGTTTTGCATGGCAGCCATATTAAATGGCAGGAACAATGAAAATGTTTTGCATTGGAAGGAACCTTTATTCCCACAGGAAAAAGAATCTATTGCTCCGGCCATGCAACACGGCTGCCATGCAAAACCTCTAGTCAATTTGCTCAATTTTTGAAATGTCTTTAACTTAGCGTGTTCTTCATTTTCTCTTGGCATGATGTAATCTCTACAACTTTCACCTAAGCAAAAATTCAAGGAGTTTTCAAGCAGTCTCCCACAAAATCCTTTTTTTCAAGGGCTTTTCAAGCGCCCTTGAAGTCCAACATTAAATTCCAGGGCTTTTCAAGCACTTCAAGGAGAAGCACAAACCCTGTACACAAGTTGCGAAAGCTCGCAACTCACCCCTCGAGATGTCGAGGTGTTTGACCAATCTAGTAGTATAGGAGTTGGGGGTACGAGAGCATTTTTGCAAAAATGCTCTCATACCAACCCAACTCCATACTACTTTCCATTTAATGGCTTCCAACTTTTGATCTCGTATTTTCGGTCTCGTATTCTTGGAAATCGATATGTTTTATATTTCTGCGAATCTATGCCGTGGCGAGGTAGAATGGATCCAACGCAAAATTTATTTTGGAACTATATGTTATTTAAAATGCGTGACTTTCTTAGAAAAATCACAAAGCATGACATTCTCGGAAATAAAGAAAGGGGGTTTCCCCGTGATTTTTAACCAACCACAAGCTTCACATTTTTACTCCACAATTGTGTAATTTTTCAGTGAAACTTTTCAAATTTGTGGAATTATTTATGTAGACCGGCACAGCAGTGCCGTGACGTCAGCAGCCAACTTTTTAGATGTTATAATGTCCGTATGCATAACTTGTCACACCATTATCGTCAATATAGCGCTTATCATCAAAGCAGGACAATGATACTTTATTCAACTCATAGCTTCCAAGTTGGTGCAAGTTGCTTCTGATCGTTTTCATGGTGTGATGCATTTGCTTGTTATTAAACAGTACGTTTTTATAATTTTCATGAGTTATGTTCTTTTTGATGATATTCTTTTTAATACCCTTAGCGGTCTTTCCGCCTTTGTCATTGTCTTTCATATATGAATACATTTTTGATCGCAATCCGACGAATTCGGTTATCGGTATGCCTGCCGCTTCGTCTTTGAATTTACCGATTACTTTTTTGTTTGTCTTGTCGAAATATTGTGAATCTTCGGGATAATCACTGTTGTCGAATTTGTCTTTATCATTCCAAAAGTCTTGATACGCATCATTAGTTTCAATTTCATAGGTCAAGCTGTCTGTGTCTGTGAATAATAATTTCGCTCTGCTGCCGTATTTTTGTTTGATATAATTGTAGTGGAAATCATACATTAGTGTCTTACTAAGATCTAGGATACACATACCCACATATGCCGGCCTGTTTAGGGTTAGTGTTTCTTTGATTTTGTGCACTGCCACTAGATTTTCATTAAAGATCTTGCTACTGACATATGTTGGTTTAGCAGCCATTTTTGACAGTTTGTTTTCATCAGTTACCAATCTGACATCTACTCGCTTTCTAATATTTTCCATTGTTTTTCCAAATACACTGTTGTTCATAAGCTTGAAGAAGTCTTTCTCAAAAGCATTTTTGGCATTGGTTCTCTTCTGCGTATTGAAATCGATATATTGCTTTAACCATGCGGATTGATTGAACTCTAGTGCTCGATGGACTTTAGTTATTTTCAAACCAAGATCGGTGTACAATTGTAGGTTCCTATAATGAAGAACATACTTTTCTTTGTTGCTTAATGTAGGTATCAGTTTATGAACTAAGCCAGTTGACACTTTGAATTTATTAGCTATTTCTTGGCAATAATTAGAAAGCATATCTTTGTTGACTTTGACCTTTTCGGCTGCTAGTGGATAATCATTATGCAGATCGTGTAATTCTTTGGGATATTCCAAATCAACTTCTAATATCAAACCTTTATTGCTATCTTCTTTATACTTGGATAAGTCTATTTTGTCAATTTGTTTTTTAGTCATCCATCTGAATCCGCCAGTTGGCAGATATTGTGACATAGCCCAACCATACAGATTGTTAGCATCTAGATACATTATATACTTTGAGGGCGCCTTCTCATCATACGTTTTCATGTATCTATTATTAGCTTTGCCGTATCGGTTAGCAATATAACTAGTTCCGCCACGCATGCCCTTTTCGATGAATTGAAACATATCAATGTCAGTCATAAGCTCCAATTTAATGTCAGTCATCTTTAACATAGCATCCCAGGAAAGCCCAGGACTGGTAAAATAATGACATGGGTCTAATTTGTAGTATTGCAGGCAGGTCTTTCGGAAGTTTTCAAATACATCAGCTAACAAAAGGATGTCTGATTTGAGGTACAAGTCATGATACTCACCCATGTTTTTGAGATTAAAAGTGTTCCATACATTTTGAGCATGTTTGTATTGATCACCTGAGATATGCTCATCATTTAATATACTGTAAAATTCTTCTTTTGGTGGCAGCTTTTCATTGAATTTTTCAAAACTGTCCATAAAGTCATATGGGTATACTCCCTTCTTGCTCATCAAATCAAGCTCTTTACCTTTAAATTTTCGAGAAGTATATATTAATGCTTCTTTTGGTAGGTTGCTCACCAGTTTATCAAGACTTGAGCTCATGAATTGAAAACTATCAATAAAGGTCAGATGATTACCAAGCATGAAAGCCATATACTTTTCCATGTTGTTTGGTATGGCATTGATATTCATTTGACATGTTTCACCTTTCTTGTTTGTGTATGTATGCTTTTTGACTGTCTCACCAATTTCTTGCATTATAAAATGACTGTCATACCCACGGAGATTGTGAAACATGACTGGTATTTTCTCAGTTATCCGAAAGTTAAGATTGCAATCTTGGTGAGCTGATCCTCTGTATTTACCTGTGATATGGCAATGGTCTCTAACTCTCACATCATTTTCATTGTATTTCTTATTGCAGATATGACATTCATCAGCTTTTTGGAATTTTTCTTCATCATCTTTAGTCATTCTCAATGGTTTATTGAAATATTTTTTCATAATCTTCTTGCAGTATTTGACTTCATCCAGCATGGCTTCCATAAATTTGTAAACAGCTTTTTCACCTCTATAAATTTGTACTGGTTTTGTGTATTTATCATCATAACAACACACAACCTTATATCCATAACCACAGTCTGTGTGTCTCTGATAAGCCTCTGTGTATGATTTATCATCATTGGGTTGGCATCCATGTATTTTTTCAGTTATGGCTTCAAAATCTGCATATATTACAAATGGAACTGGTATTTGTTTGTGGGCATTATTGAATTTTAGTATGTTGTCATCTTTTGTTGGCATTTTAATTGCTTGTGCTCCATTTACTTGTATGCAGTTTTCTTTATGATCAGTTAATACTCTTTCAGAACTGAAACATTGTAAGCAATGCATACAGAAGTGCTTTCTTTCCTTGTGTTTTGTTTGATTGTACATGAATTTGTTGAAATCTTTGATTAATACATAATGCTTGTTTTCATTTTCTGTTATAAGAAGCAGATTCATACAATCTTCATACTTTTCTTTTGACACATAAATGGGATACTTTTGTTTGTTTTCATAACCGAAAACATTGATGTTAATTTCATTCTGCTTTTCTATTTTGTTGTACTGTTTGGTAGTCACTGGAAATTCAATTCCTGAATAATTCAAATTTTTAATGAATGCTTTGTCTGATTTTTTGATTCTCTGTGGGTATTTGTCTTGAGGATTAAGATGTCTTATGTGGCACCACCTGAAGCATTCATTATCCTCATTTTTCATGTTGATCAATCCCTTTGCACTGTTTCTGAGTTCTGTGGGTAGTTTTATATAAGAAGATCCTTTCATTGGTTCATATTTTACCACATTGATATAATGATTTTCAACAGATTGAATAGTCCAACCAGATCCCTCTGAAATCCAAACTGCAATCTTGTTTAGTATGACTTGTTTTGACAAAGATAAAGCTAGTTCAATTTGTGTGTCATTTGTTATTGTTTGGGGTTGACTGTTGAAATACGCTGTTTTCATAATTTTTTCTTCTCGTCCTAGTTGTTTTTCAAATGTGACCCTCAGTGTTTCAACAAACTTTAGACCTTTCATTGATTTTAATATTTTTTCGATATGGATGGCAACAGCCTTTCTTGTATTTTGCAGTTGCATAAGTGGGTCTTTGCTGTTTTTTATGTTGATTTCATAAGACTTTGTGAACCCTTTTAAAGCTTTGTTTGTTTCTTGTATTATAGTCCTCGGTAATGGAACTGGTTGTTTTGTTCTAGGTGCTGGCACTGGTTTTTTGGTTCTAGGTGCTGGTACTGGTTTGTATCCATCTCGGAACTCTAATGGAGGAAGAATTATGTTTTCTTCATAATTTTGAACCATTTGCCGCACACTCTTTCTTGGTTTTGGGATTGGTCTTGTTTTAGTCCTTGGTGCGGGCACTGGTTTTGTATTTTGTTTCATAATCAATTTTATCAATTCTGATTTACTTAGTTTCTCAAGATCACTCTTGTTCATACTATAAGTTGAGATATTATTTTGCATACTATATATTTATTGAATAGCGGTTTGTGTTTAAGTGTTTAATGATTTTTCTGAAAAGTCAAAAACATACAGAGGTTTGCATGTTTTTAGCTATGAAAATGAAAATGTGATTTGTTGTTTTATTACCAGCCATAGCTATTTGGGCAGCAAAGGCAGGTTCCGTTTTCGCAGTCTTTTCCTTCATCGAATTGTGGATTTTCGATTTCATCTATTTCTCTTAACTTTTTCACTTCTTGATACAAAGAGGCCAGTTCTTCATTCATTTTATGTTTTTTGGTTTTTAAATGATTGGTTTTTCCAGCTAAACTGTAATTTTTATAGTTACAAACATCACAACGCCATTCTGTGTTTAACATGTAATTTGATTTTTTCTTTTTTATTTCTTCTTTGGACAATTTATTTCTTGCCATCTATATATATGTTGTATAGTTTTGTTCTTATATGTCTTTTCTGATACCACTTTTTCTATCCAAACCAAGTCTGCGGTAAAACTCATCTTTTTCATTTTCACTGTCTGATTCTGATTCAGGTTCATCTGGTTTGTATTTACTGTAAGCTTGTGCTATGTCTTGCAGCATGTTGTCATCAATGTCAATTGGTCTCATAACATAGCTGTTTATTCCGTCTGTCACTTTGACCATCAACGTTTCATTGGCATCCACCAATTTCAATTTAACTGGCGGATGTATGACAGACAATACATTTGAATCAATTAAATCTTCCAAAAAATCTTTCAATGAAGGATCGCTAATCACACAAGAAATAAAAGCATTGAATTTTGATTCTGGGTTCATATATATTAGATTTAGACAATCTTTTATGTATTTTGAATCAATTTCAATGGTTCCAAAAAATCACTATGTCTTTTGAACAAATGAAACAAAAAATCCATTTTGGTCTCAATGTTGTGAAACATTTCACTGATTTCCTTTTTTGGTCCACCTTTTTCCAATGCTTTCAGCAACAATGGCAACCCTTTTGTCATGTTATAATGCATGTAAGCCGCATTTTTTGTCACTACGTCACAAATCATTTCTGTCACCACTTTTCTCACAATCATGGTGTCGACTATATTGCTTCCTTTAAAGGTCATATACTAATATATCACATTTTATTTTCATATATATCTGTTATGTTTTTTACTTTTTAAATGTGCGTATTTGCTACTTTTCATCACAAACTTTCTACAATCATCACAATACCATCTGTTGGGTAAAATTGTGGTGGGCGCTTCTTCGTCTTCTGATTCGTTGGGTTCATAATTCAGCAAATAGTTGAAAGACAACAAGAGTATTCCTTCCTTTTTGTTTTTTGCTTGGATTGACCAAGGATAAAGCACATCGTGGTTTTTACGACATTTGACATGAGTAGCGAATTTTTTTGCCATTTCACCATAGTCGATTTTATATCCTGGGAAGTAGATCTTCATTTTGTGTTTAACCTTATTCATATCTTCTAAAAACGAATGCCAGATTATCAACTTGTATCTTTGAGAATCATTCATACTATATTTTCAGAAATTATATTTATGTAGATTCGTCCACGTCCGATGTCTCAGATTCTTGCGAACTGCTGCAGCTTTCTTCAGAAAGACTTTCTTGCGATGGTTCCCAATCGGAATCCGAACCAGAGTCTTGATCGCTCTCATAATAGAAACCAAACTTTTCTTCATTTTCAAACTTGTCCATATAACATTGGTATATATTTTTATTTTTTATATCAATTTGGGTGCGTTTGCTTGGTTTGTGTTTCACCACAATTCATATGTTTTCAATGTCTTTCAATGGTACCCAACTATTGAAATCATCACTGTATCCCTTCCATTTCACTAGAGCTTGTTTCTTCTTATAGTCCCTCCGAATTACTTTATCAATACGAAAAATATCCTGCTTCGCTTTTAATAATTCAGGTTCATAAAAACTGCCTTGTATCTCTTCACCTCTGAGATCTTTTAGTTTGTATGTTATTGGATTAGTGTATTGGATCTTATCAACTGTAAACACTTCTTCGGTCCAATTTGGTGTGTAACCCTTGTCAAACACATTCCGTTTATACTTCGATATTCGAACCTGGTCACCAACCTTGAATTTTGGTTTTTGTTTTAATGTTTCTGTATCACCATATAGATTGAAGTAAACTATACCTTCATTCCTCTTGTTAGATGCTTCAACGGGTGTCATCTTTATGCTTGAATGTTTTGTATTATTATACTGTTTTACTAGTTTGGGCAGCATGTCTAAATACTGTGTATTACCTTGAACAGTGAACTGTTTCCACATTTTGGATTTGATTGTCCTATTCCACCTTTCAACCACTGAGGATTTCTCCTCATTTTCAGTGGAGTACATATGTATTCCATTTTTCTCTAATAAGTCCTTCAAGTGTTTGTTATAGAACTCTTTACCCTTATCAACCCATAAATACTGTGGTTTTCTACCTTCCTTGAATATTGTTTTAAATGCTTCAGTGACAGATTCACCTTTCTTGTCCTTCAATGGGGCAATCCAACCGTATTTGCTGAAAACATCAATGACCATAAGAAGATACCGATAACCTTTATTCCATTTGCTAAACTGTTGCATTTCGACTAGATCACTTGCCCATATTTCATCGATATGATTTACGATTACACGCCGCCGAGTAAAGTTGCGTCTTATAGATGCATGTAATTCATCTGCTAATTTTTCTTGCCAGTTACCCGACGGCTTTTTCCGTTTTTTGAAACTCCAAGACCTAGTTTCTGCTTTGTATTGATAACATTTCTTGCCAACCAATGCCCCCATTGTCTTTCATTATACGGTACGTTGTCTAAAGCTTGGACCATTTTCCTATCTGCTTTGTTTTTACATTTCCTATCATCCTTACATACTGAATAATCAACATCGTGTTGCATTGCTATTGCATCAGTTTTTCCAGTGGGCATATCATATATTTCCAATATTTGACCAGTTTTTGGGTCATACTTCAGTTGATTTTCCAAATCATTATAAGGTCCCGTGTAATGATGCCCAGGTAATGTCCATCCGCCTTTTGGTTTCGGTAATTTACCAATAGCTTTGTGAATGTCAACAGCACCGCCATCAAGATCTTTTCTGTTTGTTGTGTATTTTTTATTCGGTCTTATTTTTGTTGACAATTGATTGAGAGCTTCTGATCCCACTTTATGAAGTAGAGGATTCATTTTTCTCAAACCATAATCGATTGCTTTTTTCTGCAATTTTGGGTCTCTCATCAATTCGGAACCATAATATCTACCCATTTCAACGGCTTTTTTGCCAAGATAAGGTACTCCTTTAGTTAAAAATAATTCTGTTCCAGTATTAGCAATATCACTGAGTAAGCCCGCTCCCAACGGGCTGATTAGTTTCCCTGTTGTTTAACAAATTTGGTCTTTGTAATACCACATTCAGCACAAGTGCAAAAGAACATTAGTCTGCCATTTTTAGCTGTTTTGTAACCTGAAGGTTCAACACATTCAGTCACTTTCTTTTGTTTAACACAATATGATTTCACAATATATATAAGTTAGATATTTCTGAAATAACGTTGGATAAATCTCTCATTTTTCATTGTATCATTTATGTCGAACACTTGTAATAAATCATAATACGAATTACCCTTATTCATTTCATTTAGAAAGTATAAACAGAAATACCCACAAGTTGTTGTTTGTATGTTTTGTATCTGATTGTTTTGATGTAACAAAGTGAGATTTTTCTTTTTGGCATGATTTACAATCTCTTGAAATGGGGGCATACCAAACGAATCGAAATAATTTATTACATTATCTTTGACATATGTTGCAACCCAATGACTTCCGCTCATATAAGCTGGTTCTAGATTGTAGATAAATAACGCCTGTTTATGGTTATGTGGAACATTTTCATCTCTTGACAGTACATCATTGATCGGTATATTCAAATATTTACACCATTTCATTAGATCGTGGTTGGACATAGGTATGTTTTTGTGAAATTTTGGTTTTACAATATGTCTCCTATGATTGGGATTGAATTGAATGGACTGTTTTTTCCCAATAGTAACCCTTTTCCTTTTTTGGTTGAGGATGTTTTTTTTTTTCTACCATTACCAGTCACATATGGCGGATAACTATAAAATGGAGGGGGCATTCCAATTCTAGGTGATCCTTCACCATGCAATCTTGGTCTACCTACTCTCGGTGCTCCTCTTCCCGTTAGCTTTTTGACAAGATTCAAAGCCAAAGGAATTCCAATGCTAGCTAACAGAGTTCCTAGAAATCCACCTGATTGTGTTTTAGTCGGTGTTATTTTAACGCCAGATCCTGTTTGAGCCGCATTCATTATGTCTCTTTGCTGTTTTGTAGTGAACATGTTCAGATATGGCATTAGTTTGTTGATCGCCTGGAAAGGTATCATCATGGGTAATGGCATAGCACCACCTTTTTGACCAGATCCTAACAATTTTTTAGCTCCGGCTTCTGCTAAACCACCAAGAGCACTCAACCCAAGGGTTTTACCAATTGCTGGTAATGCTCTCATACCAAGTGACAATACGGTGCTCAAAAGACTTCCGCCCACTTGTTTTCTGATATTGGTCTTAGCAAGCTTAATGTCCATTCCTTTGTTCAATTGTCGATTTTTTTGCAATCTTTTTTTCACCATTGCTGGAACATAAAGAGTGTCGTTTCCATTAAGAGAATCATTTGTCAGTCTTAGAACAATTGTTTCCCTTTTATGGTAAGCATTACTCAGATTCTTTTTTTGATTATCTGACAGTCTTACGTTTATTTGATGAAGTTCAGTCATATAATATATGTTACATAATTCCAGTCACAAAACATATACAAATAAATATGTGTCATTCATGGGATTAAACTATAACCAATTCATTACCCACCTTGTCAATAACAACCGACTCTTCGTACAATACAACTGCATGGACATTGAAATCTGCTGCACTATTAGCATTGAGTTTGTACCTGAAAATCAACTGTTTAGGGTCTCTTGTTACTTTCTCTGCTTGATATGAGAGATCAAAATAGACCAGTGAATACAGGCTGTTATAATTGGCAAGATTCAACTGGGTTCCGGTGTTGTAATCATTTTTTCGCATTGCATAAGACATCAGATCATTGAAAATTCTCACTTTGCTTTCACTGTCACATTCCGTTTCTGGGTAGAAAACACCATTACCATATTCGAGTCTGCATGTTGTCAAATAACTGTTTGCGTTTGCTTCATTTAGTTTGAAGGTGTCGAATAGATATGGATTTTGAGTTGCAACTCCGGTTTTAGCCCGTTGTAAATAAACGAAAATTGCTTTGACATTGTCAATGCTGGAAGAAATCTGAAAAAAACCACTGACTCTAGCAGGTGCTGACACTGCATATAGTTCACGCTGATATGTCCATTTGTCCTGTTTCAAAAAAGAACTAACGAACTGGTTGTACATACTGTCTCTTGGTGTTAATTTTGGAACCCATAGTAGAAATCTGTTAATCACTACTCTTCCAGCATCTGCTGCTGCTGCCCTATTGATGAGTTCATTGTCGTTCTGGAGATTCAAATTGAATTGTAACTGCATAGGAACCAACATTTTATCCTGCAACTCTTCAAAAAAACTGTAACGATTGAGAGGTATGATCAAATTCACATCTTTTGCTCCTCCCGTTCCATCATCGTTGGCAGCTTGTGTAAGCACTCTTCTCGATTCATATCCTGAATTAGTATTGGCTGTCGTACCATCTGTGTCTAAATACCAAAAACTGTTTTTACCGACTGATCTGCTGTAATCATCAGAATATTCCAACAGATTCTTCACAAAAGTGACCTTATGTAGATTGTCAGTATCATAAACAATTTTCCCGCACTTTTAATCATCATATGTGAAATCAATGAATGAGATCCGTTTATCACCGTTATTCTATCACCTGCTGCGTAACCGGCTCCATCTGCTGTTTTTTGTAACTGGAATTGAACCTCGAAATAAGCATTGTACCAATCATAGAAAGAACTCCGGTCGTTGATGGTGAATCTATAACCATTCTTTTCTTGATGTTGATTGTTACCTGGGGCACGGATTACATCATCAAGTTGAAATCGCACTAACTCATTTCTTTGCAATAATTCACTTGTTCTAAAAGCCATTTATACTATTGTATTATATAATTTTGCTGTCATGTTATTTATTTGAAAAATCTACGCCTTCTTCCAGATCCTGATATCAATCTATTTAGTATCATGTCAGCGCTTTCATCTTGCTGTTGCTGTTTAATGGGAGAGGATGGAACAATTGCTTTTTGTGTTGGTGTTGTGGCTCCTTTTCTCAAATTTGCTAATTTTTTCATTATTAGGTCTCCTGACTTTTCTGCCACCGTCTTGCCAATTTTATCACCTGCATGGGAAACCCCTGATTCTAATGCCTTCTTTGCTAATGGCTTAGCAAATTTCTTGAAAACAGACGATGCCACACTCTTCAATGGTTTAAAAATGTTGTCTAAGATAAGCCCAGACCCTTTATGTTGAAATACAAATTTACCAAGTTTTGGGTGGTAAAACCTCTTAAATTCATACGGTTTCATTATACTGTTACATTAGATACTTTTTAAAATCAGCGAAAAAGACGTATCTGCTCCATTCAGATCCACTAATCTTCTTTTTCCATCTGTTATCATGATTCTGATTGATGAAATTGTAGTTTTGTTCACAGGATTAAATGTAACTCTTTGTGGTTCGAGGGTGAAGGAGTAACTTGGTCGTAGTACACTGGTTGAAAATGAATAAATGATGTCTGTTTCTTCGCCGTCAACTAAACTTTCGTTTACCAAATCGCAATGAATATTGAGTACGTCTGTGTCTTGACTGAGATTTGGCACTCTTGGTCCAATATGCGTTCCACTTGCTAATATCTTTTTGTCGAAACCGATCAGTTCATTAAAATTACTTGCTCTTAAATCAAGTTGGTAATTTGCAGCTAATGTAACCGTGACTCTGAATGTTGTTTCGTTGAATTCAAGAGTCATCGGATACGTATCACCAGTTTTCGTCACATTTTTAATATGTCTGTCAAAGTCCGTATAATTCCATACCCCAGCTGGAAAGGTAATGTCCTTAAAAGTTGAACCATTATCGGAGCTGTATTTGATTAATTGATTTTTGTACCCAGCATTGACATTGAACCAAGTGAATGACATGTTAATGACTCTGTTAAGACCGATAACGTATTGCTTATTATTGTCTAGAGTTACAGGTCTGGTGAAATTTGTTGCAAAATCTTCTGGTTTATTGTTCCCTTGATTTTTCACACTGTAAGATGATAAAACTATCTCTCGTTCCATTATGTGATTAGGTTACATTAAATTTTGAAATATTGTTTGTATAATTTACCATATTGTGATCTATTGATTGTCGACATTTTCAATAATGTGTCCAATATAGAAACACCCATATTTCGCATGTCAATGCTTGTATTGCCAGCCAATATCTCACCAATGATCAAATCCAATTTTTTTATGAGTTCTTTCGGTTTGTTAAAAATATCACATTGCCACCTTTTTGTTTTTTCCTACCAGAACCTTCCATTGTTTTCATTTTGTTTTGATAATGTTTTATGTATTCATTCAGAGTTTTCATAGCGCGATCCACTCTTTTGTTTTCCTCTTGCCTATCAGCTTCCGTTATATTCCCACTTTTGTATTGCTTTGTAACGTTTCCTTTGTAGGCTTTCAATTGATTTCTTTTAAATTTAGCCGCATTGACAATCTTATTGAGATATTTTTTGTTTTTTCGTTCAGTCATTTCTTGTTGATTTATTACCTTTTCAACAGAATCATAATTTGGTATACCAAGATCACCTAATATCGCATCATCCATATCTTCTTCATCTAATCCATAATCTACCTCATCATCGTCATCATATTCTGGTGGCAATCCCGGTTCTTCAGGAAAGTACTTAGGATCAACATACATCTCCTTTTTTCCTTCCAGAAGATCTTGTAAAGATTCTTCATATGTTGGTGGTTTTGGCACCAGTTGTTTTTCTTGCTGTGGCAAAACAGGTTGTTCAAATAGATCACCAAGATTCATATCTGGAACTTCATCCTCTATATCAATACCGTAATCAGGAACTTCTCCTTTCTTCAGTGGTCGTTTTTTCCTTGGCAACCTTAAAGCCTGATTACTATCAATAACATCATCCAATTTGCTTGTGATTGGTTGGAATACTTTTGAAAATCCCTGTTGACTGGTCTTCTGATCAATATCATGCTTTGTAATAGCATTATGGACATAATAAATCTTATCCCCTAATTCAGATTTACTCTTTGCGAGTTCTTTCCACTTAAGTAAACTCATTTATTGTTATATTGTTACGTTACATAAAATGGAAATTCATATATAAAAAATAACGTTTTACACCGTGTTGAACACCATGTTATACACAACTTTATTGAAACAATATACCCATATGATATAAATGAAGATACCTAATTATGATACTGGCGACGACGTTGCCACAAACTTCACACAACTACATGATTTTATGCCTGATCGATGCTTCCGCATGCTCATTTGTGGACCTTCTGGTTCGGGAAAAACAAACACACTGATGCATATGATTCACAATCTGTTGTATTTTGATAAAATATACCTTTATGCAAAAAACTTAGAGCAGTCAAAGTATCGGAATCTCATGAAAGAGTTCGAACCATGGAGTGAAGAAGCTGGTTATGATATCATTGAAGCAAGCAATGATAAAATAATTCCTGTAAAAAATCTCAATGGTGACAATCAAAAAATTGTGATATTCGACGATTTCGTATGTGATAAAAACCAAAAACCATTAGTTGACTATTTTATACAGGGGAGACATAAAAACTGCTGCGCCATATATTTGAGTCAAAGCTACTATAAGACACCAAAAGATATTAGATTAAACTGCTCACATTTTGCCATTTATGATTTTCCGAGTACTAATGAAAAAAGTCTCATATGTCGTGAAAACAATGTCTCAAAACAATTATACGAGAAAGCAACTAGAGACCCTTTCAGTTTCATATATATTGACAAACCCAAGAAACAAGTAAAGAAGAATTTCGATGAAAAAATATAAACCAATTGTATATATGAGTTACTCAAATGGTAAATTACCTGAAGACACATATTCACATGAAAAAGTTATTGAAATAGTAAAAGGATTGCCTGGTGTTGGTTTTAAACTAACAGATGACGGTGATTATGATATGCAGAATAAAAAACTGAGAAATTTAGATTCACCTCAAACGAATGACGATGCAACTACTAAGAGTTATGTTGATAAAGAGGTTTCTGGGTGTTTAAAAATAGATGGGAGCAATGCAATGACTGGCGCCCTTAATATGGATAATAGACGGGTTGAGAATATCGCTCCTGCTAGGCATGGCCATAGTGACGCTGTCAGTAGTGAGCATTTGCATAGTTTTTATATGGAGCTCAATACAGACGATGGTAAAATAGAATTGCAAAATCCAATCGACATGAAAAATCAAAGAATCTTCGGAGTGAAAGACCCGATACTACATTCAGATGCTTCTAATAAATTTTACGTTGACAGCTCTTTTAATTTCAAAGCTGATAAAACGGAGCTGGCTAATTATTTGAAAAAAGATGGAAGTATTTCCGTAACTGGCAATTTTGACTTTGGAAATAATAAAATCAGCAATCTTGCTGAAGGCACTGGCAATTCTGACGCTGTTACAAAACACCAATTGCAAACTGGTTTATCAACCAAACCGAATGTTAATCAGGTTGTGTTGCGAGATGGTACGCAAGCAATGACTGGAAATTTGAATATAAACAACAACAAGATCATCAATCTTGCCGATCCGACAGGTGTAAATGATGCCACAGGAAAAGGTTACGTTGATCGATTATTTTTGGATGCACTTCGATTAGACGGTTCAGCTAAAATGACAGGCAATTTGGACATGAACAATAAACGAATAATCAATATAGCCGACCCAACAGGAAACACTGACGCTGTAAATAAACAATACCTTGAAACACATATAGGTGACATGAGTGATTATTTGCGAATAGACGGTTCAAATTCCATGACAGCAGATTTGAATATGAGCACAAATTTCATTAAAATTTAAAAGATCCTGAAAAAAATTCGGTAGTGATGAGGGAAAAAAATCAAGCAATGAGTTACAAGTTCTTTACCGACAACTTTCTCCAAATAAACCAATACGGTGAAGTAAGCATGTTAGACCGGCGTTTTTACAACATTGGGATTCCTAATGCTGGTGATCAAATATTTGATCGTAATTATGGAGATGGGAGATATTTACAAAAAGATGGATCGTCAGCCATGACGGGAGACCTCAATATGAACAATCAACGAATAACAAATCTCGGAACAGCCACACATAATCAAGATGCAATCACTTTGAAGCAAGTAAATGATGCTTTTTCAACTGTGAGTACCGAAAATAATCGATATACAGACCGAGAAATAGCAAAAAGTCTCATCAGCATACAACCGAACCGCAAAAACGTGCTGAAATATGCTATGGCTGATGGAGAATTCACTGAAGATTATGGAATACAGGATGCCAATTTAATCGACTATAATGACTCGCCACATAAAAACAACAAAAAAGCATTTTCATTCAACGTTCAAAAGGCAAATGATGGTTCCAGTCAGTTCAAAGGACGATTCGATTTCAATCTGTTCAAACTGATACGTGACAATTACAGTGACAATATACTGTGTGTTTAGAAATATATTTCAAAAAAAACGGATTTCGATTTGGAGTTCACACATTGAAGGTCACATTGAACAAAGAAACATGAACACCGATAGAACAACTACAGTCATAGCCAACCGAGAACACAAATATTATCGCTTTATCATGAACTTGTCACCAAACGGTTCTTCACCAAATATTGAAAGACGGTTATATGTATCTGTTCAAGCCACATATGACAATAGAAGCCCGACTTTGTTGCCGTTGTATGTCCTGATTTACGGCATAAAAGACGAATCAAATACGACCTTGATTTTACAATTTATGATTATGAAAAAGCTTATGAGGTTGCAAACAATCAACTCCAAATGCATGTACCGATCAATATGAATGGCAATAAGATTTGGGTTTGTCTGCATCAATAATCGACAGTGTTTTACCGTCTTTCATATGGGGGTATACTGCTGAAGCAATCAATTCATGCGACTTTTTAACAATATATGGAGACACTCTGAAGTTCAGTGAAATTTACATAAGTTCAATACAACTTCAGTCTAAAAAAATTATTCATTGTCAAGCAATCATAGTTTAGTCATCCAAACAAACACATCGGCGATTTACAATATTTTTTTCACAACCAAAACTATTACCGTAAATGTGAATAGATATTTTCAAAACGTAAATTATATTAGAATAAATTTTACAGACGGAAAAAATAAAAGATTCAAATTTGTAATCCGATATAAAACGTTCAACAATTGAAAATAATATGACACAATGATATATGACATTATATGTCAAGCAATCAGATGGCAGTTATCTGCTAGATGAAAATGGAGATAAAATAGAATACACCATACACTATCATTCAAGTTCAGAAGATTTCACTTTCAATGCCACATTTTTAATAAATGATGATGGACATATAGAAACTGACAAAAATCTCATCGTTAAGGCTGCTACGGAAGATAACCATGTGGTCATAAAAAAACAACTCGATTTGAAGTTAGACAGATCGACTTTCATTATTTCGAACAGTCTACCTGGTATACCAGTGTTAGACAAAATCAGCATTGCATTAATTCCAGCTTTATCAGTAGTCACAGCCGATTCAAATGATAGAGTTAGTTCATGGATTGATCCTGTGAATAATATCGATTTTTCACAACAAACCAATTCAAAAAAGCCTCTTTTTCTAAGGGATTCAACAAAAAAACTGTTTTTTGTACGTTTTGATGGTAGTGATGACTATTTGGAAAAAAAATCATTTGATGTTTCTAAAATAGCAGGTAAATCTGGTAACACATGTACAGTAATACTGGTTGTCAATACAAAAGCAATAAACCAATCAATCTCAGTTTCAATGGGGCGTGGAGCCGTCAGATTCGGTATGCATATACCATGGGGAGATGGTGCAGTCTATATCGATTTTGGTTCATCATCAAATGGCCGACTTAATATGCCTTCTTTGACGAGTCTCTCTGGTAATATCGAGGTGTGGACGATCCGTGTTAATGGGACAAATCTAGAACTCTTCAGAGGCGTTACATCAATCAGTGCGATTAAAACAGAAACAATTTCTGCCACTCTGACAGATTCAGCTCAAGAAATATTATTGGATGTCAGGTTCACACTGATGGCACTGCTATAAATTTCTGTGAAATGGATTTATATGCTTTTGCTGTTTGGGCTAAATCTCTGTCTGATGATGAATTGAAAAATATGTTCAGATTCATTCAAAATCATTTTGATTTGTGATGTGGATTTTCAAAATATATAACTCCATATATATGTATATCGACAATTTATTACGATTTTTGGAATATAGTTTTCAAGAAGCCAAAGAAAAACATCCATGCATTAATGACAAAATATAAAATCGGCACTTGTTTATCAATACCTGCACTGTTTCTATTTTAAAAGAGACATGTCTATGAATGAGATTCTTGAACTCAATGATGGTGAAATTGGTCTTCTTGGACCAGGTAGTGGCTGTCTAACATGGTTACTTGAAAAGATCTTCGGTTGGATTGATATATTAAATTCACATAGTGTATTACATGATGCTTCCGGGAGGTTTTATGACAACCATAAGCTCGGTTGAGGTTACACTTATGCTATTTCAGAAAATTACACAACTAAACTGATTAAAAGATCACCTTTTTGTGGTAAAGTCAGTGGTATACTTTATTGTCTATGCAGACGATTAACATCTAGACCATAGATATGGCAGATCGAAAAAAGAGAATATTCAGCTGGAACCATATTTCAGACAAACTCCCAGAAGATCAGGTCGACGAACTAACAAGCTATTATAAGGCATACCCAGAAAGTGTTGGGCTTACAAAAAGGCTGTTAAACGCTTCAAAAAATTCAAACTGTTAGGAACTACTGTTTCCATTTTAAACCGGTACTGGTGGAATTATTAGTGCTGTTGTAACTGGCGGTATAGCCCTAGTAGCTATCAGCACTTGTGCTTTGTTAATCAAGTCTTACATGGATTTCCAATCACTGGATCTTAAAATACAAAATTGCACATACGCATACCAAAGTTATCAGCATCTTTGAATTCAATAAAAGACATGTTGCGAAGTGGTGAATTTAATCCATCATTTCACACAGAATTAAAAAATGTAGATGATTTGTGACTGATGTTTGTCCTAGTGTTGATAAGTTCTACGCTAAATACAATGACAAATTCATTCCTTAACTATTTCATTAATTCGGTCTGATGCCAATGACAGGATGTCTTTCCAATACGTTCATATGATTGAAGTGTCTTTTTGGATTTACTCGTCTTGACCTTTTCAAAAGGAAGATCAAGCATTTTAAATATTTGTTTTAAAATGAAATTTATGTTAATCATACGCTTTCTATCAATGTTAACATCTTTCCCAACTTCCCGATAGCCGCAAAAATTCGAATTATTTTATCCATATTTTTTACAGAAATCTGGAAACCATTTTAATGGCAATGTTATTCAGTATGTTTTCTATATGATATTTTCTTTGGTAAACACTTTTACGATGGAATCTATGCTTATTTGAGTGAAAATCAATAAATTCTATTAAAGGTGTATAACCTTGTACTGTTCCGCATTTTTGCAAACTATGATATTATCTTTCACTATCTCTGGCTGATCGCAACATTGATCTGTTTTTTTCGTATGTTTACCTATTTCTTTATTGCAAAATGGACAAATTACTTCTTCCCTATTGATTAACTCTTCATGAAGTTCTTTCAAACTCATCTTATACTATTAATATGAGATATTATTTTGGTTTTTTAAAACATTAGTTTCCAAAATAAATTTTGCGTTGGATCGGCTCCGCGCCACGGCATAGATTCGCATACCTAATAAACATATAGAATTTCCAAGAATACGAGACCGAAA
>NC_090880.1:5245748-5263103 GCF_036669935.1 Montipora foliosa
TTTATGGACAGCCAGATAAGTAAAGTTCACACACCTACTATTTTCTGCGTTGTCCCGAGAGATTTGGGACGCTTCCTTTTTCCCTTCAGATCAGACGTGTCGTCACTTACAATATAAGCGGCCGATTATATGAGGCGAGTTAGCTCGTTTAGCCGAGATCCCGGCACATCTGAGAAAAACACCAAAAATCAAGTTTGCGATGACAAGGAAGAATCTAAGCCCAGTTAGCGGAGATCACGGTATTATGATGCCGGGATCTCGGCTAACTGGCCGGAGATTTTTCCATGTCATCGCGTTCACCGGGACAGCCCGGTTAGCCAGGCCAGAGATTTCTAACCACATTACTCCACTTTAGAGCAAAATGGCCCTCGGAATAGTCGTTTTTTTATGTTTAAATTAAGGACAAATAAGATAGAAGGCTTCTTTAAATTGCAGAATGGTGAATTTTAACAACAATTTAGCGAGACAAACGTCTCTCCACTTCTTCTTGTTGTTGTCATCTTTTTTTCACACGTTCTATTCTACATTTAGCCCAAGCCGGGCTCACCTCATGTAATACTGGTCTAGCACTCATCCCGGTAAACCCGATGAGCCCGGCTGACCGGGCTGGCCCGGCTCATGTAATCGGCCCCTAAATAGACAAGGCGTATAGCTTCCCAGACCTCTCGCGGCCGCGTGGCTCCAGAATTTAGCAGAATTTCTCACAATTCCAAAGGGCGCTCGCCTCACAGCCTTGGGCACGTGAAAAGTCAATAATTTTTGTGGCATCGTGCCAAGATTCATCGCATTTACACGGCTCTGCAACCTCAAAATCCTCCTGGATTTTCAAGCTTTGCTCAGATTTTTGCCATCGCCATATGATCGGGACAGAAGTGGTCGATCATTGGAATTTGATCAACATGACATTAACCAATCAAAAAGCGCAGATTTATAATTTGTCCTTCTTGGGGTAAATCTGAGGACCTTTTAATGATAAAACAACAACACCGCGAAGCGGCAAGGACATACAGCAAAGATGGCGACGCAATGCGAACAAAAGAATTACGTCATGTGAGAAAATATTTATCCAATAGAAACGATCAGCCGTGCAGCATGCATTATCATAAAATAATACTTCTAACACTACCACTTGATAAACATGATGCACAGCTAACAACAACTAAATGAACACATACCGAAAAACGAATCTAAAGCTCAGGCAATGTCAATCACAAAAAGTAAATTTCTCAGTTTCTCAAAAGACAGTTTTCCGATTCTTTTGGTCATTATGTCTGCAAGCATGTCCCCAGTAGGACAGTAAATCACTCTGATTTCATTTGAAAGAACTCTTTCGCGAACAAAATGATGACAAATGTCAATGTGTTTGGTTCTGCTGTGGTACTTTGCATTCTTATCCAATTCAATGACGCCTTGGTTGTCTTCATAGATGGTGGTTGGGGCATCCATCTGCTCACCAAAACCTTTCAATAAACGACGTCGTAACCACAAAGCTTCCTGAGCAGCTGAACTCAGGGCTACATACTCTGCTTCAGTGGAGGACTTGGCAAAAGTTGACTGCCTCCTGCTTGACCAACTGATTGTACTCTTAGCGATCTGAAATACGTAGCCTGACGTTGATCTACGAGTGTCGACGTCTCCTGCCCAATCCGCACCACTGTAACCTACTAATTGGGGTTCACCTTCTTCGCCTGTAGAAAATTGTAGACCATACTTCAACGTTCCTTTAAGATATCTTAGAACTCGCTTGACGCCCATCCAGTGATCCTTACTTGGCCTTGGTATATACTGAGAGAGAACTCCAACTGCAGCAGCAATATCTGGTCTTGTTGCTGTCAACATATAGGTTAGACATCCAATCGCTTGTTGGTAAGTCTGAACATTGAAAGGTTCGTCATCTGGTGATAACTGTTGAAACTTCCTTCCGGGCTCAAAAAGGGCTCAAGTGGTCTACAATTTTCCATCCCAAATTTATTGAGGACTTTCTCCACGTTGTTACGCTGAGTTATGGTCAATGTTCTGTTCTCTTTGTTTCGCTTGATTGACATACCAAGCAGGTAGTGAATCTCACCTTGGTCAATCATCTCAAATCCTTTGCATAATGCAGCTTTCTCTTCTTTAAGCAGTATAAAGCTGTTTGAGACTGGAATGATGTCGTTAACGTACACCCCCAAAAACACGAAACTGATTTGACCATTAGCTTCTTTCACCGACTTCACATAAATGCAGCCATCTGCATTGCTTTTGCGATAGCCAACTACTTCAGTGCTCATCCAGAGTGTTTTTCCAACAACGAGCTGACTGTTTCAGTCCATAAATGCTCTTCTTCAATTTTCAAACATGACTGGGTTTAGCAACATCAACAAATCCTTCTGGTTGTGGTTTTCCTAATATTATATAAATGATAAAAGGCGGTCTGGCAGATCTTATTAATGTGTTTGTCCATCTTTAGCTGATTATCCAGCCAACAGCCGAGGTTCTTATCTTCACTGCTAGGAGCAATTGTATAATCGCCCACCGCCAAGGAGTCGATGTTGACCTTTGCGAGTTGCTGTCTTGTTCCAATAATGACAAATTCTGTTTTGTCGTCATTCGGTTTCAACATGTCTGATAGCATCCATTCCCTTATGTCCGCTACGCAGCTTTCCATGGCCTGAACAGCAGCCAGTTGTTCATCATCAAAGCTGGCATTAAAGGAGATGTATAATTGTGTGTCGTCGGCGTATGTGTGTACATTAGGTAGATGGCGCTCAATGAGCTTAAACAGCTTGCTGGTATGGAGGATAAACAGGAGAGGTCCAAGGCAAGATCCTTGAGGTACACCATACTTTGTTCCAAGTTTATTGGAAGTTGCACCATTGATCGAGACAGAAAAGAACCGGTTGTGCAGATGAGTTTTAAACCAGGAATAGGCGTGCTCTGAAATACCAAAGTCAGTGTAAAGACGATTGAGCAAAATAGAGTGATCGACAGTGTCGAGGGCAGTGCTGAGGTCAAGCAGTGCAAGAAGGGTGGCGCGCTTCTGATTCATATTAAGGAGTATGTCGTTTTTTTACACGAAGCAGGGCAGTTTCTGTGCTGTGGAATCTACGGTATGAGGACTGGGCTTTAGGATAGAGTGCATGCGCAGTCAAGTGATCGTGGGTTTGACTGAACACTGCTCGCTCTACCAGCTTCGGGACAAATGAGAGATTGCTGATAGGACGTAAGTTGCTGCAAACGAGCTCTGCTTTTGGATTCTTCAACCTCGGGTGAACGTCGGCCAGTTTCCAGTCATCGTGGAAGAGTCCAGTTTGCAGTGACAGATTAAGCATTCTTGTAAGTACCGGTAACAGCACATCCAGGCAATCCATCACAAGAGGGGTAGGCATGGGATCAAGTGAGCAGGATTTCTTTGTACATTTCATGATTAAACGGCTGACGTCATCCTCGCTTAAGACCGAAAACGATTCAAGACTGGCTGTACATATAGAGCGTGATTGTGCAGATGGATTAGAAATGGTGGCAGCTATGTCTAGTTCACTGCGAAGCCGATTGATCTTTTGCACAAAGAAGTTTCCAATATCATTTGCTGAGACCGTACTGTCATTATATCCCTGGAAGGTCAAATCAGTTTGCTGATCAAACAAAGATTTTGCACGCCTAAAAAGGTTTCCGCTGATCAGTACTGATCTCTTGTATAAAATCGGTATAATAGTCTTTCCGAGGTTTTTTCATAATGAAAGTGGCGTGGTTTTTCTTAGCTTTAAATTTAAGATCAGAAAATCGCTGTGTAGTATTGTCCTGCGCCATTGTTTCTGCGCTCTACGGCGTTCTCTCTTAGCGAGCTTAACCTCGCGGGTGAACCAGGGAACAATAGGCCTTTCAGTGACAGTCTTAGTGATCACAGGTGCATGACGATCTATCGCAGATATAAGGGTGTTGTCATAACAACGGACAAGACCATTCAGGTCATACGACTGTGAGTTTTTACACGGGTCAGATTCAACAAGCTCTTCACGTAATGAATCCACATTGATTGACTTTAACTTCCTGAACAAGATCTGAGATTTTTTTGGAGGAGGTTTGTCAATCTTGAGTTTACAGTGAACCGGAAAGTGATCGGAGAACAGATAGTCCGTCAATGGCGTTGGGATTTCAAACGCAACAGATTGCCTCGTTATATTGAGGTCGAGAGTATGTCCACTAGTGTGAGTTGGGACGGAGACATGTTGCTCGAGTCCAGTACTCTCCAGTAGATCACGGAGTCTAATCGCGTCAGCATCTTCAGCAATGTCCACATGGATATTTAGGTCACCCGCAATCGCCAGATGGTTGGTACAAAAATATTAACAAAAATTAAGACAAAAAAGGAAAAAAAAACACTCATAAAAGAAAAACTGCAGGAAAAAAAGAATCCGAGAATTTCAAGACTCGAACTCGGGTTCATAGCCCTCACCCTAAACAACAGAATCCTAACCCGAACCCTAACTCATATGACCAGCGAGACACGACTCCCAGCTGTGTTGTCTTTTCATTCAGACGGGAGTGTTCAATATAGAGGATTTGATCTATCTTTCTCCTTTTTTCCACTTGGTGAGTTCCAGAGTAACGCACTATCCAAGAAGTGCAGCGTTGTGTAGGTTGAAGCATGGTAGTGTAGTGTAGTGTAGTTTAGCAATGCTTGCTGTATTGTGGTGTCTTGTCGTGTCGACTGGTGTCGTGCCGTGTATATAGAGTATAGTAGATAAGTGCTCGCTGGTATGTGTAGTGCAGTGCACTGCAATGCGGTGTGGTGTGGTACGGTGCGGTGAGGAGTCGTGTTGTATCATGTCGCATTGTCTAGGGTAGAGTAGTAGAGTGTAGGTTATTGTATTGGGGTGTCATGTAGTGTATTCTAGTGTGTAAGCCACATGGGTTCCGAAAAAACATGCACGGGCTCATCGGTCCATTAAAACAATGGTACAAATTTTCTCAAGTCAGTTCTTATGGAAAATAGTTCATAAAAATGGAATTCAAGACTTTTGTCATTATTGATATATCTGCACGCAGGGAAAGCGAATGTTGAACTCATGAACTTGCTATTTATAGTGTAGTGCAGTGTAGCGAAGACATTTCTCAGCTACACTGCCTAATGTTTCATGACAGGTTGTGCTTGTGGGCTTATTCCATTATCGGTATCTCGAAAATAAAACTATTTCCTGCATTAATTCCGTCATGTGTTAATCCTTGCCGCTAAAATACTAACCAGCAGTCTTCATGTGAAGTTACCTCTAAGTCTTATTAAATTTATGTACGCTTCTTTTGTGAATTAATAAATAAGAGGTTTCTAATGAAGTTGGCGCAACCTTAAACGAAGGACAACGAATTCCCATTTTTACTATACAAATTTCAAATACCGATCAACTGGAACAACTTAACAGTGTTTAGGGGATGACTGGCTCTTTTACTAATTAAACTTTGAAAATATATACTCTCTGTTCGTAAAATTTGATAGAGGATCACCACAAGCTGTGCTTCGAACGATATTGCCCTGGAAATTGAGCAGATCCGGCTGCACTTATACTTAGTCGAGGCCTGCTCCTTCAACTTTAGAAGAAGTGCTTCGGTTTATTTGTTATTGTTGTTATTTCACTACAGGGAACGCCACACTGCGTCCTTACACGACTCAACGACCAACAACGACACCGAGGCCAAGTGAGTAAAGGTCGCACTGGGTTGTAAAGTAAAGACCATCCCATAACTTTCAAGGGATTAACTCGTTTATTATATTATGCAAGTAACACAGAGATTGCATGAGCTCATTGTTTCTAAGTAAGGGGTACAGAATGGCACGACGAGTGTCGTCATGTTAGCAGAAAAATGAATTGTCCGTTTTTACAGCAGTTTTGTTATGTGCTGTATTTCCTGTTTTGTGTTGGGTATCGTGGTTACTGGGTACTGGCTATTTTGTGTTGGATATTTAACCCACTCCTCCTCAAATGTCTTCTGCACCAAGTACGTACAACCTTACTTGTAGAAAGCCATCCACAAATAAGAAGAAAAAGAAATCCAACCCAGGAGATTAACCCTTTTTAATACTCAAGCTGCATGCTTTCAACAACTCGTTCATGGTCCTTTTCATGCTCTAACATCATATTTTGAATTGAGTTTAACTTAATTAACAATTCTTCCTTGAGCGCGCGTTGGATATGAAGTGGCAAATAGCCAATGAGGCACTTAGCGCTGATTTGGCGATAACCAGTCTCACATTCAACAAGCGTGAATGCAATGATTAATTAATTAAATTTTCAGTGCAGTGTAGCGAAGACATTTCTCAGCTACACTGCCTAATGTTTCATGACAGGTTGTGCTTGTGGGCTTATTCCATTATCGGTATCTCGAAAATAAAACTATTTCCTGCATTAATTCCGTCATGTGTTAATCCTTGCCGCTAAAATACTAACCAGCAGTCTTCATGTGAAGTTACCTCTAAGTCTTATTAAATTTATGTACGCTTCTTTTGTTAATTAATAAATAAGAGGTTTCTAATAAAGTTGGCGCAACCTTAAACGAAGGACAACGAATTCCCATTTTTACTATACAAATTTCAAATACCGATCAACTGGAAGAACTTAACAGTGTTTAGGGGATGACTGGCTCTTTTACTGATTAAACTTCGAAAATATATACTCTCTGTTCGTAAAATTTGATAGAGGATCAGCACAAGCTATGCTTCGAACGATATTGCCCTGGAAATTGAGCAGATCCGGCTGCACTTATACTTAGTCGAGGCCTGCTCCTTCAACTTTAGAAGAAGTGCTTCGGTTTATTTGTTATTGTTGTTATTTCACTACAGGGAACGCCACACTGCGTCCTTACACGACTCAACGACCAACAACGACACCGAGGCCAAGTGAGTAAAGGTCGCACTGGCTTGTAAAGTAAAGACCATCCCATAACTTTCAAGGGATTAACTCGTTTATTATATTATGCAAGTAACACAGAGATTGCATGAGCTCATTGTTTCTAAGTAAGGGGTACAGAATGTCACGACGAGTGTCGTCATGTTAGCACAAAAATGAATTGTCCGTTTTTACAGCAGTTTTGTGTTGGGTATCGTGGTTACTGGGTACTGGCTATTTTGTGTTGGATATTTAACCCACTCCTCCTCAAATGTCTTCTGCACCAAGTACGTACAACCTTACTTGTAGAAAGCCATCCACAAATAAGAAGAAAAAGAAATCCAACCCAGGAGATTAACCCTTTTTAATACTCAAGCTGCATGCTTTCAACAACTCGTTCATGGTCCTTTTCATGCTCTAACATCATATTTTGAATTGAGTTTAACTTAATTAACAATTCTTCCTTGAGCGCGCGTTGGATATGAAGTGGCAAATAGCCAATGAGGCACCTAGCGCTGATTTGGCGATAACCAGTCTCACATTCAACAAGCGTGAATGGAATGATTAATTAATTAAATTTTCATTAAATTCTGAGCGCTTGGACACTTGACAGGTTCTAGCTGGGCAACACTTGACGCAATCAGTTTTAGATGAGGTTATAATCGAGATTGAGTCAACCAATCAGAAAGCTAAAAATGTGATATTTAATAATAACATTTATTGTATTTTACTTTTAGGTATTTTTACTTCTCCTGCTCCTTCAACTTTAGAAGAAGTGCTTCGGTTTATTTGTTATTGTTGTTATTTCACTACAGGGAACGCCACACTGCGTCCTTACACGACTCAACCACCAACAACGACACCGAGGCCAAGTGAGTAAAGGTCGCACTGGGTTGTAAAGTAAAGACCATCCCATAACTTTCAAGGGATGAACTCGTTTATTATATTATGCAAGTAACACAGAGATTGCATGAGCTCATTGTTTCTAAGTAAGGGGTACAGAATGGCACGACGAGTGTCGTCATGTTAGCAGAAAAATGAATTGTCCGTTTTTACAGCAGTTTTGTTATGTGCTGTATTTCCTGTTTTGTGTTGGGTATCGTGGTTACTGGGTACTGGCTATTTTGTGTTGGATATTTAACCCACTCCTCCTCAAATGTCTTCTGCCCCAAGTACGTACAACCTTACTTGTAGAAAGCCATCCACAAATAAGAAGAAAAAGAAATCCAACCCAGGAGATTAACCCTTTTTAATACTCAAGCTGCATGCTTTCAACAACTCGTTCATGGTCCTTTTCATGCTCTAACATCATATTTTGAATTGAGTTTAACTTAATTAACAATTCTTCCTTGAGCGCGCGTTGGATATGAAGTGGCAAATAGCCAATGAGGCACTTAGCGCTGATTTGGCGATAACCAGTCTCACATTCAACAAGCGTGAATGGAATGATTAATTAATTAAATTTTCATTAAATTCTGAGCGCTTGGACACTTGACAGGTTCTAGCTGGGCAACACTTGACGCAATCAGTTTTAGATGAGGTGATAATCGAGATTGAGTCAACCAATCAGAAAGCTAAAAATGTGATATTTAATAATAACATTTATTGTATTTTACTTTTAGGTATTTTTACTTCTCCTGCTCCTTCAACTTTAGAAGAAGTGCTTCGGTTTATTTGTTATTGTTGTTATTTCACTACAGGGAACGCCACACTGCGTCCTTACACGACTCAACGACCAACAACGACACCGAGGCCAAGTGAGTAAAGGTCGCACTGGGTTGTAAAGTAAAGACCATCCCATAACTTTCAAGGGATTAACTCGTTTATTATATTATGCAAGTAACACAGAGATTGCATGAGCTCATTGTTTCTAAGTAAGGGGTACACAATGGCACGACGAGTGTCGTCATGTTAGCACAAAAATGAATTGTCCGTTTTTAAAGCAGTTTTGTTATGTGCTGTATTTCCTGTTTTGTGTTGGGTATCGTGGTTACTGGGTACTGGCTATTTTGTGTTGGATATTTAACCCACTCCTCCTCAAATATCTTCTGCACCAAGTACGTACAACCTTACTTGTAGAAAGCCATCCACAAATAAGAAGAAAAAGAAATCCAATCCAGGAGATTAACCCTTTTTAATACTCAAGCTGCATGCTTTCAACAACTCGTTCATGGTCCTTTTCATGCTCTAACATCATATTTTGAATTGAGTTTAACTTAATTAACAATTCTTCCTTGAGCGCGCGTTGGATATGAAGTGGCAAATAGCCAATGAGGCACCTAGCGCTGATTTGGCGATAACCAGTCTCACATTCAACAAGCGTGAATGGAATGATTAATTAATTAAATTTTCATTAAATTCTGAGCGCTTGGACACTTGACAGGTTCCAGCTGGGCAACACTTGACGCAATCAGTTTTAGATGAGGTTATAATCGAGATTGAGTCAACCAATCAGAAAGCTAAAAATGTGATATTTAATAATAACATTTATTGTATTTTACTTTTAGGTATTTTTACTTCTCCTGCTCCTTCAACTTTAGAAGAAGTGCTTCGGTTTATTTGTTATTGTTGTTGTTTCACTACAGGGAACGCCACACTGCGTCCTTACACGACTCAACGACCAACAACGACACCGAGGCCAAGTGAGTAAAGGTCGCACTGGGTTGTAAAGTAAAGACCATCCCATAACTTTCAAGGGATGAACTCGTTTATTATATTATGCAAGTAACACAGAGATTGCATGAGCTCATTGTTTCTAAGTAAGGGGTACAGAATGGCACGACGAGTGTCGTCATGTTAGCACAAAAATTAATTGTCCGTTTTTACAGCAGTTTTGTTATGTGCTGTATTTCCTGTTTTGTGTTGGGTATCGTGGTTACTGGGTACTGGCTATTTTGTGTTGGATATTTAACCCACTCCTCCTCAAATGTCTTCTGCACCAAGTACGTACAACCTTACTTGTAGAAAGCCATCCACAAATAAGAAGAAAAAGAAATCCAACCCAGGAGATTAACCCTTTTTAATACTCAAGCTGCATGCTTTCAACAACTCGTTCATGGTCCTTTTCATGCTCTAACATCATATTTTGAATTGAGTTTAACTTAATTAACAATTCTTCCTTGAGCGCGCGTTGGATATGAAGTGGCAAATAGCCAATGAGGCACTTAGCGCTGATTTGGCGATAACCAGTGTCACATTTAACAAGCGTGAATGGAATGATTAATTAATTAAGTTTTCAGTGCAGTGTAGCGAAGACATTTCTCAGCTACACTGCCTAATGTTTCATGACAGGTTGTGCTTGTGGGCTTATTCCATTATCGGTATCTCGAAAATAAAACTATTTCCTGCATTAATTCCGTCATGTGTTAATCCTTGCCGCTAAAATACTAACCAGCAGTCTTCATGTGAAGTTACCTCTAAGTCTTATTAAATTTATGTACGCTTCTTTTGTGAATTAATAAATAAGAGGTTTCTAATGAAGTTGGCGCAACCTTAAACGAAGGACAACGAATTCCCATTTTTACTATACAAATTTCAAATACCGATCAACTGGAACAACTTAACAGTGTTTAGGGGATGACTGGCTCTTTTACTGATTAAACTTCGAAAATATATACTCTCTGTTCGTAAAATTTGATAGAGGATCAGCACAAGCTATGCTTCGAACGATATTGCCCTGGAAATTGAGCAGATCCGGCTGCACTTATACTTAGTCGAGGCCTGCTCCTTCAACTTTAGAAGAAGTGCTTCGGTTTATTTGTTATTGTTGTTATTTCACTACAGGGAACGCCACACTGCGTCCTTACACGACTCAACGACCAACAACGACACCGAGGCCATGTGAGTAAAGGTCGCACTGGGTTGTAAATGAAGTGGCAAATAGCCAATGAGGTACTTAGCGCTGATTTGGCGATAACCAGTCTCACATTCAACAAGCGTGAATGGAATGATTAATTAATTAAATTTTCATTAAATTCTGAGCGCTTGGACACTTGACAGGTTCTAGCTGGGCAACACTTGACGCAATCAGTTTTAGATGAGGTTATAATCGAGAATGAGTCAACCAATCAGAAAGCTAAAAATGTGATATTTAATAATAACATTTATTGTATTTTACTTTTAGGTATTTCTACTTCGACCACAGTAGCACCAAATACCACCCCTTCTCCGATCGCCTCTGGACCAAATACACTAAACTCTGCTTTTCTTCAAACCACTCCTCCTCAAACGCCTTCTACACCAAATAAGTACAGCTCTACCTGTAGAAAGCTATCAAATAGTAATAAGAAAAAGCACTCTAACCCAGGAACTTAGCCCCGTTTGATACTTAGCTGCTCTCAACAACTCCTTCGTTGCCCTGTTTATGCCTGAACTTCAGATTTTGAATTGAGTTAATAAGAATTATTGTATTTTACTTTTAGGTATTTTTTCTTCGACAAGAGTAGCACCGAATACCACCCTTTCTCGGATTCCAATCGCCTTTGGGCCAAGTACATTAAACTCTGCTTCTATTCAAACCAATCTTCCTCGAACGCCTTCAGCTCCAAGTACGTACAACGTTACCTATAGAAAAACCATCAAATAGTAAGAAGAAAAGACAAAACTAACCTAGGAACTTAATTCCGTTTAATACTCAAGCTGCATGCTTCAAACAACTCGTTCATGGTCTATTTCATGCTTTAACATCATATTTTGAATTGAGTTTAACTTAATTAATAATTTTTCCATGAGCGAGCGCTGGATATGAGATGGTAAATAGCCAACGAGGCGCTTAGCGCCGAGTTGGTGATAGCCAGTCTCATATTCAATAAGCGCAAATGGAATGATTCTTTAATTAAATTTTCATTAAATTCTGAACGCTTGGACACTTGAAAATTAAAGCAAATCAGGTTCTGGGCAACACTTGACGCAATCAGTATTATATGAGGTGATAACCGAGATTGAGTCAACCAATCAGAAAGCTAAAAACGTGATATGCAAGGTCAAAAATTTAATAATAACAATTATTGTATTTTACTTTTAGGTATTTTTACTTCGACCACAGTAGCACCAAATACCATCCCTTCTCCGATCGACTCTGGACCAAATACACTAAACTCTGCTTTTCTTCAAACCACTCCTCCTCAAACGCCTTCTACACCAAATAACTACAGCTTTACTTGTAGAAAACGATCAAATAATAATAAGAAAAAGCACTCTAACCCAGGAAATTCACCCCGTTTAATGCTTGGCTGCTGCTAACAACTCGTCCATGGTCCTCCTGTTCATGCCTTAACTTCAAATTTCAGATTGAGTTAATAAGAATTATTGTATTTTAATTTTAGGTATTTTTTCTTCGACAAGAGTAGCACCGAATACCACCCCTTCTCCGACTCCGATCGCCCTTGAGCCAAGTACATTAAACTCTGCTTCTATTCAAACCAATCTTCCTCAAACGCCTTCAGCACCAAGTACGTACAACGTTACCTATAGAAAGCCATCAAATAGTAAGAAGAAAAAGTAATCTAACCTAGGAACTTAATTCCGTTTAATACTCAAGCTGCATGCTTCAAACAACTCGTTCATGGTCTTTTTCATGCTTTAACATCATATTTTGAATTGAGTTTAACTTAATTAACAATTTTTCCATGAGCGAGCGCTGGATATGAGATGGTAAATAGCCAACGAGGCGCTTAGCGCCGAGTTGGTGATAGCCAGTCTCATATTCAATAAGCGCAAATGAAATGATTCTTTAATTAAATTTTCATTAAATTCTGAACGCTTGGACACTTGAAAATTAAAGCAAATCAGGTTCTGGGCAAAACTTGACGCAATCAGTATTGTATGAGGGGATAACCGAGATTGAGTCAACCAATCAGAAAGCTAAAATCGTGATATGCGAGGTCAAAAATTTAATAATAACAATTATTGTATTTTATTTTTAAGTATTTTTACTTCGACCACAGTAGCACCAAATACCATCCCTTCTCCGATCGACTCTGGACCAAATACACTAAACTCTGCTTTTCTTCAAACCACTCCTCCTCAAACGCCTTCTACACCAAATAACTTTAGCTTTACTTTTGGCTGCTGCTAACAACTCGACCATGGTCCTGTTCATTCCATCAAATTTTGAATTGAGTTAATAAGAATTATTGTATTTTACTTTTAGGTATTTTTTCTTCGACAAGAGTAGCACCGAATACCACCCCTTCTCAGAATCTGATCATCCTTGGGCCAAGTACATTAAACTCTGCTTCTATTCAAACCACTACTCCTCGAACGCCTCCTGCACCAGGTATGTACAACTTTACTGTACAATGACATCGGATAAATAGTAGCAACCATACAATCGGCACATACTCCGGTTTTCAAACTGGACGAAGCGTGCTGATTACCGGTAGCGTAGCTGTGCTGTCTTTTCATTTAGACGGGAGTTTTCAATATGGAGGATTTGACCTATTCTTCTCCTAGTTTCCACTTGGTGAGTTATGCAGTAAACGAGCGCACGAAGAAGTGCAGTGAATTAAGTGAAGTGAAGTGTTGCGTTGTGTAGGGTAAAGTATGATGGGGTTGGGTAGGGTAGTATGGTGTATTGTGGTGTAGGGTATTGTTTTATTGTAGAGAAGTGGAGTTTAGTGAGGTTTAGTGTATATATTGCGGTGTTCTGTCGTGTGGCCCGCATGGTGTTGTGTCGTGAAGAGTAAAGTCAACTGAAGTCAGTTTTTGTGTTAACTCACACAAATATTATTTACAGAAAATTAACATTAAGACAATTTCAAAATCTAAAAACAAGGTAATCACAGATAGCTAAAACACAAGAGTTGCGCGAAAGTTTGACACCAAAATAGTTCAGGGAACTAATGGAGTAGGTGACCCAAATGAAAATAAAGATTGTGTAAGGATCACGATGCTGAACAACATATTAGTGTGGAGCATTTTCTCTGTACTGAATGGTCGAAGCTTACCTCGCTTTCGAGCATGACGTATTGCATCAAAAATCTTGGACACTTTCTGGTGGAAATGTTTACCGTTCGGGTATAATAACAGTTGTTGTAAATTTTCGGAAATCTTTTCTGAAAAAAAGTTTTGTTCAATAGAATTTCCACCAGAAACGTCCGAAAATTATGTTGACTGGAAAGTACCCCGGATTTTTTTCTGGTTTGAATCCCTCGTGTTATGTCAAACATTTGGAACCGTGCATCTTTCGGGTGCTTTTATTGCGTTATGTTATTCGAAATCCTTTCTCGAAGTCGCAGGGAAGTGTGAACGATTTCTGTTGGATATTTCAAGGGACCGCTTACATACATACATACATACATACATAGTTTATTTACTTTTAGAACAGTTTTGTAGCAAAGGCTAATCTAGGCCGTTTGGCGTTTTGTTCTCAGCCTTTTCGAATTTGAGGGAGTGAGTAAGTCATCGTGTTGAATCCTAGAAAAGGTGAAGTATGCAGGCCGTGGGTGCAGTGGCTATTGGGCCTCATAGCCATGCGTTTTGGATAGAAAAAATATTAAACTTACCGAGCTATCACGTCACAAGATTATCGTTTATTTTTTTATTTTTTTATTTAAACACATTCACTTACATGTTTGCCCCAAGAGCAAAATGAACTCATCACGGGGGGCTTACATCTAAACTAATTTTAACATAGAAGATTAACACGGGCACGGGATAGATACATCAAAGTTGGTCAAAAAAGTTAGCCTCTCATATAAAGTGCTGAACATGAGAGAAAATTTCAATGTTTTCATTGTTTCTCAAGTCAGAAGACCCAAACAAAAAGTTCATCCTTTTGCTGCATGGTTAGAATGACAAAACTATCGATCAAAGTCTATACGAGCAGCAGCAGTGAGCAAGTCAAATCTGAGGACAACAAAATTAGGACACTGTAAAATGAAATGAGTTTCAGTCTCATTAGAACAGCTAGAAATATAGGTGAAGACTTGACCGCGATCTTAAAAAGATAATAATTTAGACCAAAGCGTGTTGCCGCAGTCTAGTATGAATTAATGGAGGAATATCTGTCAAGAGCATAATCAAAGGCGAAAAATACTCTAGAACATTGTAATTAACTCACGCGCTGTAAAAGGTCTTTCTTCCCTTCTAAACTAAACTGTGGAAGGACATTGACTTGGAAATTCGTGAATCTGATTCAATTGGTCCTTTTAAGATAACACGGGCGCCAATCATTCAGTATCTTAAAGTAATAGATCAGTTTATGAATAGCGCGTCTGACTTTCCTCTCCTTCCACCCCAACTCTGCCATATAGTCTGGCAGCATATATATTTCCGGTGAGCATTTTTTGCTGAAAGCAAGCCACATCTTTAGATATGTTGAGGGAACCCTAAGGAACCTCAAAATACATGTTGCCAGTTTTGCAACCTGCTCTAGGACCATTTAGGGGATATTTTAGAAATCCCCCTTTAAAACATGCTTGGAAACGAGGCTACGGAATAATATACACTTTAACTTCGTTTATTATGGACAAATTGTCACCAAAATAGAAGGAGAAACGTGAATCGATATTACCGTTGATATCATGAACACATACGAAACCACTATTTGTTACACCATTGGTCGCGTGACTGAATGAGCATGGAAGCGAGGTTAGTTTACAAAAATAGCTTTCCACCCTTTCGCAATACTATTGCCGCTCCGAGTTACAAAAGGAAACCTAGTTAATTTCTCTTAAAGTTTTCCCTGTAGAGAATTACCTGTACGGGTCCGATGTAATAATATTTTTTGGTTGTCAATTTTTGGATTATGGCCGTTGCCATGGCGACATCGTATCTAATGAGAGGCAGATAAATTCTTATCTTTGACCTAAATTCTTTAATAGTTAAACTTTCCTTCGGTGATTTTTTTTTATTCTTTGCCACATTATGGAGATGCAAGCGCAAATATTGCCTGACGTTTGAAGTGGTAGAAAGGTTCGGTCGTTCACATCGTTTAGCCAATATTCTGTAATTTGTCATTTTTCTAAATAAATTCTATTAGCTCTGACAGATTTTAACAAATACAGGTTATTTGATAGATATTTGATATTGCACAAGAAAAACCACGTGATGACTAGTTAATAATATACATGAAAAAATTCGATCCAATCAAAAGCGAGAATTCTGTGAGCAAATTGCACTGAATTAACTCTTTTGCGCTGATTAACTCTCTTTTGCACTGTCTTTACAAGAACATCACTGCTCTCAACCAATCAGAATAGACTAATTTGTTTGGAATAAAATTGCATGGCTCTCCTATAGTCAAAATTTAGGAATGGTATTCCTAAAGTTCTCCGGCCTTGGTGGTATCTTGCTTGATCCTACCAATTATGGAGATGGTATGGAGATGCCAAAACCTACGCATATGCGAGTATATTCCTAACAGAAACACCAACGTTGATGACGACTATGATAAGGATACATTAAAAAGATATTTACGATACATTGAAAAGCCATTTACGATTACTATGATTACTATGATGATGATCATTATTACGATGGTGATAAATCGACCTACAAAATCAAGGAGTTAACATCTTTTATCTCCTGTACAGCAGTAAAGCAGGACGCTCATCACTACCAGAAATTCAAAAATATAAAAAAAGGCGGCTCGAAATTACAAAGGATTGTAGGCCGGATAAAAAAGAAAATTTAAATAGTATGTGTGTCTGAACGAGTAACCTACTTCCCTTGATCGTAGACGAAAGATTCTTGTTATAGCCTTCATGGAATACGATTGCCATGGTAAAAACTGCAAAACATTCCATCATCTCTCTCTTTCCCCCTGTGTTTTGGTTGTGGAAGCCATGTTTAAACATGTGTAACCAGGTACTTGCCAGTATATTCCGCTGTGCACATTCATTGAAGACAGCTAAACTGGTCTAAAATCAGACGTAACTGATTAGAGTGTATTTTGAAGTGGTTGTGAAGCGGACAATTTTTAACCCACTTTATGTTTTTTTGCGATTCAAGAAGACCCTAAATCTGCGGAAGAAAGATCGTTTAGTGTCTTTTAATTTAGACGCTCCGTACACTTTCGCGATCGTTCCATCATGTTGTGTTACAATTTGTGTTACATGTTGTAATTTGACGCCATCAAGCTTGCGTGAACGAAATGACTCGCAGCGCTCCTACTTGGCTCCTGTAGGTCAGTGGTAGGGCACCTGAAATAGTACACGAATGATCATGTAGGCTGGCCTCGGAAAGGAGGAAACAGAATTTTTTCACCACGAGCGTCACCGAGTCAAAATCAGGAAAATACATTTCTCAGCCACATTTGCCAACGTTTGTTCCTTTTTTGCGTTCGACGAAGGAGAACGCATTCTAATCATGTCTGTCCCGCGGGATGTCCCTCAGGTATCGATCGTGTTGCCATCCGTTTGCACCATTTGGATAACATCTTGTTCTGGCACAAATAACCTCGATCTCATGTGACAATGTTTGCGACTTGCCCGAGTGAAATCAAGTCCTGTTGGACAGGGTTAATACCTGGATGGGTGACCGTCCGGCAATA
>NC_090880.1:5270703-5283203 GCF_036669935.1 Montipora foliosa
TTCACAAAATTTGACAAATGCTAAAATGTTTTTCTTCACTTCGACTTTTATACTTCGATCACTTCGAATCTTTAGAGTTTGCGCAGGCTCAGTTACGTGAACAAAGCCATTTTGCGTCGTTTTTCTCTAGCCAATCAGCGGTTTTTGCGCTCTGTCTTATGTATGTATGTATGTATGTATGTATGTAAGTATTCCGGCGTTCCATGTTTAAGTATTCCAGCGTTCCATTTTTAAGCATTCCAGTGTTCCATGTATAAGTATTCCGGCGTTCCATGTTTAAGTATTCTGGCGTTCCATGTTTAAGTATTTCGGCGTTCCATTTTAAGTATTCCGACGTTCCGTGTTTAAGTATTCGGGCGTTCCGTGTTTAAGTATTCCGCCGTTCCGTGTTTAAGTATTCCGCCGTTCCACCGTTCCGGCATTTCATCATTCCGTATATATATACAAAAAATACTTAGCAAGGCAAAAACTGTATTTACAGTTAAAAAGAGAACTATATTTACAATTTATACAATGAAGGAAGCGAGACAAAACTGAATGAAATAGGAGAGTTAAAAATCCACACCCCGGTCGATATGTCGTCGAAATGTATGTTCCACGCTGTGTGACGTATGTGACGTGTAACAAAAATCTCCCTTGTTTTCCAGGGCTCCTAAATCGAGCATCAGATGAAAATTGTAGCTGTTCCGTAAGAAGCAGCCACAAATTAACAAGCATAACAATAAAAAATAAACCGCCGTTTTTTCACGTTGCACGGTGATGTTCATCAGGCGTCGATTCCAATTAAAGCTACGTTGGCTTTTCACGACTTCTGAAATATCGATCGGTGGATATATAGAATGATATAATGTTATTTGAAATACCTAACGGTAATGAAGTGATTTTATTTCGTACGTACCTTTACGTTTTGGTTCCTTTTGGCGTCTCACAATTGTAATTCCCTGACGCGAGCATTGTTCCTGTTGTTCAATGTTTTCACCATGTCAGATTGTCTTACAAATTATGAATTGTGCAATAGGGTTCATAACAACAACAACAATACTTTATTTACCCACGCTACATCTAGGAGTGATAAAAACTCGTTAAAATATTTGCGTGAAACGGAAAGCATTGGAAATAAAAGAGATAGTTTCAAATTACCATTCTAAAATCTATCTAAAAACCTGCTTCTTTAAAAGACATTTAAAAGTACAAATATCTTTGGCGTTTCTACATACGTAGGTAACGTATTCCAAAGTTTTGCTGCCAAAAATGAGAATGACTTATGGCGCCATTGTAGATTAAAACTGGGTAGCATTAAAAGTGTCCCCGACCCTCTTAAATTATAATTACAGATTTTGATCTTAAAAAAATCCTCTATGTACCTTAGGGCTCCTTTATGAATACATTTATATACCAAAACTAGGGCCTGGAATTTTCTTCTTTCTTCTAGCGTTCTTATACCAGCTTTATTTAATAAATGGTTATATGGTGTATGCTTTCTATACCCTAAAATAGTTCTAAGAATATAATTATTGGTGTCTTCTAATTTTGTAACTTGACCTCTTCCAACTCCAAGTAATAGCGGACAACAATATTTTAAGTTAGGCAAAATATAAGCTTTCTAAAGGCGGCACATTACGTCTAAAGGAATAAACCTGCGAATCCTCCGTAACGCAGAGGCTTTTGCACACGCCTTTTTTACTTGTTCGGACACATGACCGACAAAATTGAGCTTACGATCTAATGTAACACCAAGGATTTTAAGTGTATCATTGACGTCCACTTCATTGTTATCTACACTGAAGTTATAATGATATGATACTGGACCTATAGCCATTGCCTGTGTCTTAGATGCATTGATCTGAAGATAGTTCTGCCGAAGCCATGTTGATAATATATGTAGATCAGAGTTAATAATAAATTCCAAAACTGTAGGAGAGGCGTCCGATGCATATTCGGTAGTGTCATCTGCCTACAACCGTAAAGAGGAGTTTGTAACATGAAGGTTCAAATCATTAATGTAAATGTTAAAAAGCAAAGGGCCCAACAAGGATCCCTGCAGGACCCCAACTTTGAGAGGTTTAGATTATTGATCTGGTTGTTTTAGCAGTTTCATGAGGCCAAAGTTTCCCCGAGACCTAAGACAACATTTTTGAAGAGTGATTAGCGCTAGGAGACACTTTTGGTGTCAATTTTCTCTTCATTTAACGATTTCTTTGCCTCTGCGCGAAGTTCGCAACGAAACTTTCAGCAGGAATGCGTTTGCGACCTCCTCTTTTTGAAGACATAAGTTAACGTTTTCGTTTTCTATTAAGTATTCACAAGAAACAATTAAACTCTTAAGAAATTCGGTCGCTCGATAATCTGAATAGCCGTTAAAAACATGCGCTCAATGCGGTCTGAGGAATGTGATGGTTGAATTGATGGTGGATGAGTGAGTTCGGTCAGTGGAGTGATTTTGTGATTTGTGATGGCTTACAAAAAGTAAGCGCCCCAAATTTTCCCCTAAATCGTGCATCAGATGTGTGAGAAGGTGTGATGACTTGTGATGTCTATTGATACCTTGTGATAAGGCGTGATGACTTGTAAGGCCTAGTGATAGCTTGTGATAAGGTGTGATGACTTGTGAGGCCCACTGATACGTTATAATAAGGTATCATACCCTGTAATGCCTAGTGATATCCGCATACTGTATGATACCTTTTTTCCATAAGTACATGACTGTGGTGATCACAAGGAGCATTCACACAGATTTGAATAACTACCAAATTATTGTGAGCCTGTGACAGTGTCACAAATTCTAACTACAATTTTAAAATCCCTAGCTAAATCGTATATGGTATAAAAAAATATTCGGTTCGTTGCTGAAGACTAGTTGTCTTTGGCACATTTTATGGAACTCTGAGTCTCTGAAAACAAATTTTACCCTGACGAGTCGGGATTCAGCCATGAAGAATCAGTTGAATCGACATCTGACGAGGGCACGGACGAGGAATGGATTTAGAGGTACAAGACTGGTCAGAGGAGATTTAAGGGAAGATAAAGAAATTTCACGAAGAGGCTGGAATAAATGTCAATTCTTAACTCTGAAAGCCTTGGATCATGGCTGGATTTCTTTTCATTATTCTTCACGGTGGAGGTATAGAAACTGCTAGTAGAGCAAACTAATTTATATGCACAGCAGAAGAGGGACCACCAATGAAATAAAAGCTTGGGTTCGTCTGTAACTGAACATGGGTTTGGTCACTAAACCAAACCTTAGTTCTTAGTGGAGCATAGATCCTGCTCTAAGCTCTTCCTTTTTCGGCCGTATAATGCCCAGGGATAGATTCCTTCAGATTTTGCGATACCTACACTTTGAAGACATCACCCAGGCACCCAGGGCTGGCTCTGCTGATTACAGTAAGTTGTTCAAGATACAGCCCTTTCTGTATAAGCCTTAGAAGCAGCTAACCATAGATGCAACTTTGATCAAGTTCATAGGACTTGCAGAATCCAGTAGTGACTACTTGTTAAAAGCAAGATTTATACTGATAAGAAGGAAAATTTAGGAAGGAAAGCGGCAATGTCTTTAATTGAACCATTCTTGGACAAGTGATATTACGTCTTCATGGACAATAATATCAATACGTCAGTGACATTGTTTGAGGTACTTGAGGAAAGAATAACTCTAGCATGTGGGACAGTGAAGTCCAACAGATCAGGCCTACCAAACGAAATCTGTGGTGTGCAACAAAAGAAAGCCAAATAGCTTAAACGGGGGAGAGTTTGTGCAGACAAAAAGGAAATGTGACTTGCGTGACATGCTTCAGGAGAGACATTGAATTTTCTCCTTTTTTTTTTTGTCAGATTCCAGTAGCTATCCCTGACATCAGGTTCAAGTACGATCATTTCCATTACCTCAACAGTCATGACACCGGATCCACATCTAAGGTGGACATTCAAGATGAGAAGACCTTCTACACCTGTGCTGTTTGTGGAGTTATAATGTGCCCAGAGCCCTGCTTCAAAAGATTCCACACAATGCAGGATTATTACTTTGATGATGGCAGCTACAATGGACCAAGACGATTGAAAGAAGGAGGAGAGAGGCCTTTTCACAGGGGCAGGAGGAGATCACTGCAAAAATTGAAAGCTGTTAGGATCTCTTACTTCTTTTTTGAATAAATCTTTCAAGATTATATGTGGAATGAATAAGTTAACTGAGGTTGTCTCTTTTTTTTTAAGTTACATATTTTCACCTTTACAGAGGCAGAAATTGTGCAGCTTCAGCTTAATTAAGTTTTTCTTAACAAACTATTTAATGTAAAAAAACACCTTAGCAGCCATTTATATTTTGAATTCTAACTTAAGAATGCCTGGTTGTTGAGATAGGATGGATATGAATGGAGTTTTTCCCTGATGTTACAATTTCTTTTAAAATTTTATTCTATTTACTATATAAACACCAATGAAATACCAAATCATTTCACGAAAGGTATCAAAAGGCGTGATTTTCATATGTAACCATAGCAACAGTGATCTTTTTACCTGTGAAGATATCATATTTTCGCACGAAAGCTCACGTGGTATTTCATTGGTGTTTATATAATAATACGGGTTAACTATAGTTTTCGACTCCATTTTTGGACTTTGGGCGTTTTTATTTTTATTTTTTTCAGGTCACCCTCTGGCTATGCATGCATAAGATTTCTGTGTCTTGTAGAAGGCAGATCAAGTGGGATTGAATCAAACTCTGTATCTCTTCCTTCAGAGGGAATCGCAATGACCACTAAACGACGGAAGAGTACGTGACAGATTAACAGGGAAATGTGTACTAAAGAATTGTGTGCGTGACCGAAAACGAGCTTTTGTGTTTTCGTTGCATGCAATGCAATGTCCGGTTATCGTATGACTGTAACAGACATCGTAATTTTGTAATTCTCCTAGTATTGTTAAGAAAAGCATTTGTTTTCTAGTTTTGATTGGAATCAATGCTGTTAACAACAGTTTTAAATGTAAACAAATATCCACGATCGCACTTAACCCTGTTATTGGGTCACGGAATGGGGACTGTGGACTTCGGACTACAGAATTGAAACTGGTTATTTACCAAGATATTGCAACGTCAAAACAAACCTACTGAAATACTGTGAACTTAAAGGAAGTTGGCTAAAAATCCTTCGAACAAAGTTAAGGCTACCTGTAGCCTCTTGTTAACTATGAAAAGCATTCTCTAAGATACCAAGGACCTCGCATATGGTCAACAGTAGGTGATAAATTGAAGGAGGCCTTGAACATTTAATCTCAGAGGCTACTGATCCATGCATCTATTGTCTTAATTTGTACATTGCACTGTTGTATAAGAGACTTGTTGGAGCTCGGGTATGCCACTAGATTCAGCTGACAATTGTCACCATTTTGGTCTTTTTTACTGCCTCTAACTCACAAAATTCATGGGGCCGTACTGAAAGTGACTGGCATTCTTCCACCGCAGAATGGCCACATCAATTGTAATCTCTTCCAATTTGACCAGTGTACACCTTTCACTATTCGAGTTGGCCGGCGGAACTGTTGCCTACGGCCACCTTTTTCTCCAGTTCGAAGTCTCCACTTCGAGACATAAACAGACTGAACTTAAAAAACAGGCAACGTAACTTACAGCACTGCCTGAGAAAACAAGGTTTCCAAGATATTTGCTGTATCTCCAGATCATTGAATCAAGCAACAAAAAAATGGTATACTGTAGAATACGGCCTGGGTATTCCAGGTGTATCATCTAAGAACTAAAGGTAAATGATATCAGATTTGGAATGACGAAATGCCCTTTACAACCATTAAATGACTGTGTTGGAGATTGATCGTTTAGCTGGGACCATCTGCATCAGAACAGAAATCAAATTCCAACTTTCATTTGGTTAGAGCTGAAACTAATAATAATAATATTATTATTATTAGTTTTTAACTGATACTGAAGAAGACTTGTTCAAAAACACCTCCAACAACCCCATCAGGAAAGAGATTGACAACTCCATTTTGCTGTCGACATAACCTTGTTTCGACCATTTAGACTGTACAGTTCCCAGCTAGCAGAGGTTTCTTTTCTTTTGCGTTCGCTTAGCTCCCGAATACGGGAAAGAGACCTCTGCCATGGGTCAGCACTCTTCAAACCACACGCTCCATGAAATGTTTGCCGACTGTGACTTGAGCCCACTGTCTCCCACGCATTACTTAACAGTAATTCCACTGTTTTTAAGTGGGCCCACACAACATGAAGTATCACGTGAGGATTCTGTCGCAACCCCCGTGCATGCCCACACAGAGTGAATTTCGACCCATGGCAAAGGTCTCTTTCCCGTATTTGTCAGCCCAACAAGGCAAAAGAAAAGAGACCTCCTCTAGCAGGGAAACTGTACAGTTGCCCGGAAGACAAAACACACATTTGCTAGCAGAGAATACAAGTGTCCTTTATTGGCTAATGAATTTAGACAGGATTGTGAGCAAGCTTGAAGTTTTTGGGAAAAAAGAAATCTTTTTAGCCGGGTGTTTGAAAACGCATTAAAACACGTTTCGTTGTAGTCATTATGGTAGCCAATCTGTGCCCACGTTGCCATTGGCGTCGATTATTGACGGACAATAAAATGATCAACGGAATTCTTCTCCTCGAGAATTTCCATATCATTTAAATGTGAATGCTACATTAAAATTTGTAATTTCCAAACATTTCTACTTTCCTTGGTTGTTTTTTAGCTTATAGACATTTGCCTCCCAAAGCAATTAATTTGCTTATTTAGCAGAAACAGAAAATACACATACCCCGAGACTGTCACTTAATGATATTGTAAATGGAAAGTTGGTATAGCAAACTAAAGAGTATACTTGTCACCCAAAAAACATACCACAAAAGCTTGGAGTTATTTTCAAGTATTTTCAAGGGCCAAAATAAAACGACGGCTAGATCCTCAGTCATGGAAGCAAACCGTTTTGTCAAGTCCCTGATTTCTATCAAGTGATTAACTTATCCTGGTACAGATGCATACAAAACAAGGCACGAATGTAAGGACTTGGACAGTATCTTAATGCTACTGAAATCTCATGGTACTTTAACTATAATTGGCATGATATCTTGTGTCTGTCTGCTACTGAGGCATCAGTGAATGAATTTTTTTCAATAACTCATATAATCGAAGAATGGAAAATAACATATCGACGTATCAGAGTCCAAGTAGGTTTTTCTCGTATTGGTCATCGTTTCTGAAAAAAAAACACAATGATTTAACTGTTTGTGCTTAGTTAATAGCAACAATTCCTATTCAGTGTTACTTTCACATGAAGACTTGAGGACCTCACTTGAGTAGCTCACTTCACTTGACATAAGCTACCGGCAATCACCGATCAGTTTCACTGTCAGTCCATTATAACACGGCTCAAACAGATAGCTATCTGCAGGAAGCTGAAGTAGCTGACTTGGTGAAAGCAGACATTATTTAATCCAGGTATTAGCCAAAGCAGTTGGAGTAAAGATAACCACTCTGGCAACCGTTTTTAAAGCCATTTCTCTGTGAAGAACGTACCCGCTCCTTTCGACAACTTCCTGATTAAAAACATGTACAAAGTACAGCGACTCAGTCATTAAAGTTGTATGTAAATGGCACTTACCATTCTTTTTGTGCTAGTGTTGCCCAAATACAAAGGTGACATCATCGCCAATTAGCACAAATGGCGCCCAGTATTTCATGGCGGAATAATTCTTTGTCTCCCGAAGAGATTTCATAGCATGGTGAAGAGCTGTACTTGCACTTTTTCTATCTGCCAAGTGTCGATAGAAACTCTTCATGAACATCCAGGTCGCCTCGTCATCGATTGCCCAGAGTGACACCAGAACAGACCGGGCACCAGCACACAGGAAAGCCCTGGCTATTCCCACAATACCCTCAGATCTTACCTCTCCCCGGCCACTATGACAGCAACTCAGCACAACCAGTCTTGCCTGAAGACGAACTTCTTGAACATCGCTCAATGATAGCATGTAATCTTCCTCTTTGGGGATCTGGCATGTGCGTTCGGGATTTGAAGCCAAAGCAATTTCTCCAAATTTGGCATCTCCATGTGCAGCAATGTGGATTAAAGCAACTGACTTCATTCTTCTCAGCACCTCGGCTTTAGTTGCATTTTTTCCTGTAAGAGGCACGGTCTGCAGAAGTTCTCCAATCATACCCACCTCCTTTTTCGCGCATGGCAGCTGTTCATACATGGGCTTACCAGTGCCATCAGTGACTTCCTTCAAGCATGGATCGCCCACAAGCAGCGCTTCATTTTTACTTTGAAAGTCGTCAGGTGCACTAGCAATCAATTTTAAAGCGGTCAGCGAGGGAGCTGCACGGATCCTGACAGAGCCACTCAATGCAGATAAAGGAGCCAAGCAAAAGGGTCCATCAGGAACAAAAACTAACTCATCACCTTGGAGCAAGTTTGCAATAGGGCTGACTAAGACATCATACAAGGGCTGCAAAGAGTGCACAGAGAAGCTCAAGGACTGAAAGGTTTCTTCAACAGCTTCCCTCCAGCTCGAGAAGTTGCTGCGTGGTCTGTCAAGTGAACGATTCTCACATTGTACAAAGGTCCTCACATTGATCTGTTCAAAAGTAGTTTTCATCAGAGAGTCGGCACTTACATTTTCGATTTTCCTTTGTCTAAAATTTATCCCGATATCTTCTCTTAGCAACCAGAAGCTGATCGTGTTCCCTTCAAGTGCTGTGAAAACAGTTTGTGAAGGTAGATCTTTCATAACCAAAGGGATAGTTACCTTCATCGTAGGATTCTCATCAACACCATATTGCGTCTTCAAAATGTCTGCCAAAGCCTGTGCTCGTCCTTGCTCAGCAGCATACAACGCCTCATCAACCTCTCCATTCTTCAAGAGTGCTGTCCACAGAGCGGTGTATGCATCCCCATGTTTGTCACGAAAGATAATTTTCCATGTATCCTCTGCCTGAAGAAGACGCCTTGTTTCATCAAAATAATGAATGCTGAGACGATAGTAATTAAGAGCTTTGCTAAAGGAGTCAAAAAATTCATGAATAAGACCAATAGAATAACTTGCGGTTGCCAGCCCTATTGGGTCCTCAGTTTCCTTGCAAATACTAAGATCTTGATTGTGGTACACTATGGCTTGCTTTAAATCACCAAGACTTCGATAAGCATTGCCGAGATTGCAGTAGGCTCTTCCTTCTCCGGCCCTGTCCCCCACTTCTTTTGCAATACTAAGATGTTGATTGTGGTACACTATGGCTTGCTTAAAATCACCAAGGCTTTGACGAGCGTTGCCGAGATTGCCATAGGTTGTTCCCTCTCCGGCCCTGTCCCCCAGTTCTTTTGCAATACTAAGATCTTGATTGTGGTACGCTATGGCTTGCTTAAAATCACCAAGACTGTCATAAGCGTTGCCGAGATTGCCATAGGCTCTTCCTTCTCCGGCCCTGTCCCCCACTTCTTTTGCAATACTAAGATGTTGATTGTGGTACACTATGGCTTGCTTAAAATCACCAAGACTGTCATAAGCATTACCGAGATTGCCATAGGCTCGTCCTTCTCCGGCCCAGTCCCCCACTTCTTTTGCAATACTAAGATGTTTATTGTGGTACACTATGGCTTGCTTAAAATCACCAAGACTTCGATAAGCGTTGCCGAGACTGCCATAGGCTCCTCCTTCTCCAGCCTTGTCCCCCACTTCTTTTGCAATACTAAGATGTTTATTGTGGTACACTATGGCTTGCTTAAAATCACCAAGACTTCGATAAGCGTTGCCGAGACTGCCATAGGCTCCTCCTTCTCCAGCCTTGTCCCCAACTTCTTTTGCAATACTAAGATGTTGATTGTGGTACGCTATGGCTTGCTTAAAATCCCCAAGACTGTGATAAGCATTGCCGAGATTGCCATAGGCGCCTCCTTCTCCAGCCCTGTCCCCCACTTCTCTTGCAATACTAAGATGTTGATTGTGGTATTCTTTGGCTTGTTCAAAATCACCAAGACTTTGATGAGCGTTGCCGAGATTGCCATAGGTTGTTCCCTCTCCAGCCCTATCCCCAAGTTCTTTTGCAATACTAAGATCTTGATTGTGGTACGCTATGGCTTGCTTAAAATAACCAAGATTTTGATAAGCATTGCCGAGATTGCAATAGGCTTGTCCTTCTCCGGCCCTGTCCCCCAGTTCTTTTGCTATACTAAGATCTCGATTGTGGTACGCTATGGCTTGCTTAAAATCACCAAGACTGTCATAAGCATTGCCGAGATTGCCATAGGCTCGTCCTTCTCCGGCCCTGTCCCCCACTTCTTTTGCAATACTAAGATTTTGATTGTGGTACACTATGGCTTGCTTAAAATCACCAAGACTGTCATAAGCATTACCGAGATTGCCATAGGCTCGTCCTTCTCCGGCCCAGTCCCCCACTTCTTTTGCAATACTAAGATGTTTATTGTGGTACACTATGGCTTGCTTAAAATCACCAAGACTTCGATAAGCGTTGCCGAGACTGCCATAGGCTCCTCCTTCTCCAGCCTTGTCCCCAACTTCTTTTGCAATACTAAGATGTTGATTGTGGTACGCTATGGCTTGCTTAAAATCACCAAGACTGTCATAAGCATTGCCGAGATTGCCATAGGCTCCTCCTTCTCCGGCCCTGTCCCCCAGTTCTTTTGCAATACTAAGATCTTGATTGTGGTACGCTATGGCTTGCTTAAAATCACCAAGACTGTCATAAGCGTTGCCGAGATTGCCATAGGCTCGTCCTTCTCCAGCCCTGTCCCCCACTTCTTTTGCAATACTAAGATGTTGATTGTGGTACGCTATGGCTTGCTTAAAATCACCAAGACTTCGATAAGCGATGCCGAGATTGCCATAGGCTCGTCCTTCTCCAGCCCTGTCCCCCACTTCTTTTGCAATACTAAGATGTTGATTGTGGTACGCTATGGCTTGCTCAAAATCACCAAGACTGTGATAAGCATTGCCGAGATTGCCATAGGCTCGTCCTTCTCCGGCCCTGTCCCCCACTTCTTTTGCAATACTAAGATGTTGATTGTGGTACACTATGGCTTGCTTAAAATCACCAAGATTTCGATGAGCGTTCCCGAGATTGCCATAGGCTCGTCCTTCTCCAGCCCTGTCCCCCAGTTCTTTTGCAATACTAAGATGTTGATTGTGGTATGCTATGGCTTGCTTAAACTCACCAAGACTTCGATAAGCGTTGCCGAGATTGCCATAGGCTTGTCCTTCTCCGGCCCTGTCCCCTATTTCTTTTGCAATACTAAGATGTTGATTGTGGTACACTATGGCTTGCTTAAAATCACCAAGATTTCGATAAGCGTTGCCGAGATTGCCATAGGCTCGTCCCTCTCCGGCCCTGTCCCCCACTTCTTTTGCAATACTAAGATGTTGATTGTGGTACACTATGGCTTGTTTAAAATCGCCAAGACTGTCATAAGTGATGCCGAGATTGCCATAAACTGTTCCCTCACCAGCCCTGTCCCCCACTTCTTTTGCAATAGTAAGACATTGATTGTGGTACGCTATGGCCTCCTTAAAATCACCAAGACTTTGACAAGCGTTGCCGAGATTGCCATAGGTGGCTCTTTCTCCGTCTCTGAAATCTATTTCCTTAAAAATGGCTAATGCTTCTGTGTAATTTGTTATGGCCTGATGAAAGTCAGCTGTGCCCTGATAGTATCTACCAAGATTTAAACAATCCAAACCCTCTAAAATGTCCAACTTTCTATCCACCATTCTGGATAATCAGAACCAGGAAGCTTTTCTTAGAAATCTGGGATGCCTCTAGAAGATAAATGAATGAAAACACAGTAGGTTTAATGTTCTTACTACAGTATGCTAAACCGGCACAGCAAGATTAATTGAACAGTATTGGAATAACTATCTTAAGGCAGTATTTTGAAAGAAAATGCCTTTCTTTACCAGGGTTTCCCTAGGAATGATTTCGGCTTATGGAAATAGTTGTTACAGAATAAATAGGAATGTAGCCTGTAATGTGATAAATATTTTGGCATTTAACAGACTAAGAGCGTTTTATACAATAATAATTGAAAAACATTAAAAATAGAAATTCTATTATGTAATGAGGGAAAAACAGCCCATAGGAAAAAAATCATTCCTTGGGAAAGCCTGATGAAGAAAGGCATTTTCTTTTGAAATATTGGCTTAAGATAGTTATACCTTCACTGTTGAATTAATCTTGCTTAGCCGGTTTTTTAGCATCCTATAGTCAGGGCATTGAACCTATTGTGTTTTTGTATTTCTCGGCATTGTTTAATGCATACGTGTGGGTAGCCACTTAGACACCGTACTACCAATGGAGTCTTTAAGTACGTTGTTCGTTGTCATTTGGGTTCTAACCATACACTATACTAGCTCTCTACGAACTTAATTGCCTATCGAATCAGGTTTAAGATTTAAATCAATTCGTGGATCAGCACCATCTTATGTTAGTGACTTGATTACGCTCAAACATATATAATAGCCTGCTATTAGC
>NC_090880.1:5288203-5290703 GCF_036669935.1 Montipora foliosa
TTCGACATAAGTCAAGCTGAAAGGTATGTTTTCGAACATATAAGAATTTTCCGTTTGCAGTTTTGTATCTGCAAGCAAAAAAATCTCCGAAAATAGTGCAACTGATTGTACTGCACATATTCGCCAGCCAGCTAAATTTTTGTTCGATGGACAGTGTGAGTGACGCTGTTTACACAAAATGTTGAAATGCCTTCGAGCAAATCAACAAAAATGGCACTTAAGTATAGCAAAAATAACGGAAACAATTTAACAAACCTTTAACATGAATAACCCAAGACTCGCAATAGCTTTGAAGAACAGAAAATGGGGAATACACTGTATACACCACATTTTTGGAGAACATCAGCTGTGCAAAAGTAATGCGGGAAGATATAGGCGAGCGGTTATGTGCATGCTTTTCAGCACAAGCCATCACAGTAGGACAAAATTGCCTTCCCACAAGCTTAATCAACCAATTTCTCACATTAATATACAAGATAATTATACCTTATGCATAATAGCTCATGATTCTGGTGGAGTCTAGGTGGGTGAGAGTTGGCTACTCTCTGAACACTGCTTGACGACTCATGCGGATGTTGAGTTACAGGGTATAGGGAGAAATCGAGCCACTCGAAAATACCCCTCGGGTAACCCCAAACTCTGGGCCCAACTGGCTACAGGAGGGTGCTCAGAAAACCCTTGGGATCTCAACCTCGCTCCTAGAGGTTAAATGGGAAAACGACAACCGCCTTGTCAGTGGTAAAAGTCCTAGCCACAAGCTAGGCAAACAAAAGCCAACCGAGCACCCTCCAACAAGGGTCTTGTTTTGCGCCGTTAGGTGTCACACAACAGTTACGAGTGACAAGTCACGCAACTTTGGCTCATTTGCCCGCATCTGGGAAAACTTTCAGCAAGACATGGAGTAAGAACAATTACAGCCAGGCACCGTAAAATAAATGTTAAGTCTTCGGTTAGTTTTCTTTGTAATTTTTTTTTTTTTTTTTGGCATCAGGCCTACTCTGGGACCTTAAGTCGCCGTAACTTATAGCGATTTAAGAAAAATTACCCGAAAAATCAGGCGACTTAAGGCAACCTTACCCAACTTAAATTGCTTATTGTACTTAAGTCACAGAATATCGACTGATCAAAGGCTTCCATATTTCTTTTCCAAAATCAGAAAAAAAGGCAACTGTGAAATATTATAACTTCACAGGTTTTAATTGCTATGTGACAGTGTCAAATGTCTATGTCTGAATGCCACTAGAGCTATAAAAAGGGCTGGGCTGGAAGAAAAGCAACCGTAATAAATAATTAGCAGAATTTCGGAGATGAACAAAGAGTTTTCAGTAATCTGATTGGTTGAGTGGTTTCCTATAGGAATAATAATATGATTTTATATTCCCCGCACTAGTTCGTGAATATAAAGCAAAGCAAAACGGCAGGACTGCCACAGGCACTCGTGACTGTTCAAACAGAGATAAACTGTGTCGTTAATCAATAATAGATAAAGTTGTTCAGCTTTAAAGTTATGGAGACAATTGTTCGTCCACAATGTACACTCAGTGTGTGCCATTGGTAAATAACTGTTAAATATAATTAATATAAAAAACAGGAAAGATTTATTGCTGCTCGACGTTTCGGGGTCATCATGAGTCCATTATCAAGAGACTAGTTAAATAGCATGCAAATAAGGAAAGGTACAAGATAAGCATAAATTTCAATAAACGGCCTAAACAAACACCTTGGCGCGGATGGAATCCGTTTCCTCGTTAAAGAAATGTTATACATTCACATGCATAAACCAACATTTAACGTGCAAACGGATTCCATCCGTTCCAAGGTGTTTGTCTAGGCCCTTTATTGTAATTTATGCTTATCTTGTACCTTTCCTTATTTGCATGCTATTTAACTAGTCTCTTGATAATGGACTCATGATGACCCCGAAACGTCGAGCAGCAATAAATCTTTCCTGTTTTTTTATATGCCTTTGCTTCAGCAAATCTCTACTGATTAAATATAATTAAAGTTACAGTGTATTGCAAGTTTTTTTTTCTGATACCTACAAAACTTATTTATTTATTTATTATTCATCAGAAGAAAGACATAATTTAAATAAGACTGTTTCAAACTATTTAATTAAGCTCAAACTATTTCACAAACGAGAACAAATAATTATTGCTATCTTAGTAAACGTATCTGCAAGATTCCTGCAGCTTCCACTCTCAATTTTGCACGAAAGTAAATCTGGTCAATTATACACCATTCCAATGTATAATAATATAATACTTTAATAGGATCTTCCATCATGGTTTTTCAGATACTATTTACAAAAATGTTTGATAAAATGACTGATATAAAATAAAATGACTGATATTAAAATTATGATGAATTTTATAATAATGGTATAGAAGTCCCTAAGATATGCTGGAGTCCTTAAGAAACGAGTTCAACAATTGGCTTTTCAAAGTATTTTTGAAGCTACGATGGTTTGTGTTTTCTCTGACATCAGCGTTCAGGTTGT
>NC_090880.1:5300703-5308203 GCF_036669935.1 Montipora foliosa
ACTTTAGATAACGCTAACACCAAATCCAAAGCTACTACAGTCGCAGAACATTTCCTCTCCTCTCCCCACAACATTTCTAAGGACATGCAATTAATTCCTACCGAAAAAATATTTTCCAAAAGAGACGCGATCCGTAAGGCAGGAGTTCCCAACAAAACCACTGCACAAAGAGGCTGCTCTGCAAACTGTTTTCGAGCTGGCTGTATAAAACAAAATCTCGAGTGGGAGCTGGCTGGGAGTTGACTCTAACCGCGTATGGCTCACATGGATATGAAAAACATTGTTCCTGGCTGACTAAAAAAGTTCAGTTTTTTTTTCCTGGCTAAGACTTTCCAGGCTGAAATTTGTCCACTGGCGTAAAGGTTTTTAGATCATATTCGAATGATGCAATTAATTGGACAGACTAATGATAGCACGTTTTCTTTTAGTTTCTGGGTTCTACCATACAAGATCTCGTCACACAACGATCTCCCTTAAAGAAAAAAAGAAAATAAATATGATGAAATGGTGATAATAGACAAAAATTCTACCCCGAGATCCTTACCGTTATACACCTATCAAATCGCGCACGCTGCAATCATTTGTCATTGAAAAACCAATTCCGGTCGGAGGACAGATTATCTCAGGTTGCGATGGGCCATCCGAAAGAATATCATCATTTGTGGATCATTTATTACAGCTTATTGCCATGCGACAAAAATCGTACATCAAAGACACAACTGATTTCTTAAATTTCGTTGAGGAACAACGAACAAAAATGACCTTTGCTTTTGCCAACATTTTCATGGCCGAAATTGAAACCAACCTACTGAACCAAAGTGGGATAAAGCCCATAGCATGGAGACGCTATATCGGTGACATTTTCTCCTTTGGGACACGAAAAGAGAGGACCTCGATAAATTCATAAAACAAGCAAACACATATCATCCAAAGATAAAATTCAAAGCTGAGATCTCAGACACCGAAATCGCCTTTCTTTACACAGTGATTTACAAAGGAGTGAGATTCCAAACAGAATCCAGCAGTAAAAAAACCTTAAACAACTCTTGATGCAAGAATGGAGTTTAATACACAATCAGCCAATGCTGAAAACGTTTACAAAACGCCTCCTATCATATCATACGGAAGAGGGATATCACTTAAAGACATACTTGTTAGAGCAAAACGTTGCGGGAAGGCATCTATTACAGCGTCGCAACCGCAAACACGCGTAGGGAAGTCAGACCAGGTTTGTCATAATCTTTTCTCTAACAGAAATAAACTGTATCATTAATCAGTTCTCTGTTGTTCAGCTCTAAAGTAATACTGACACAAGTATTCGTCTCAGATGCACACAAAATTCTTAACTTGGCTAGCTGATAAACCTCTATTTCTATTTGTATCTTCACCTTTGGTGTCTTACACTCAATCTCGTATATACACCTACACGATCAAGATTAAGATCAAGACATCCTTGTTAATCGGTTGCAAAACACAGTTGGGCTTCGAGGGACAGTTCTGAACTGGTCTATACATAATATTTGTCTAACAGAAGTAAGCGGATATCTATCACTTTCTGGTTTGCTTTAATCTCGATTGCGGGGTTCCCCAAGGCTCTCGTTTGGGTCCTCTCTTATTATCTATTCATCTCAATTGTTTAATGTTATCGAAAAAGACCTACCATGTATTCACTGCTTTACTAAACTTTATATAAGTTTCAAACCAGATAGCCAAGTCAGTCAAGATGCCAAAATGAGGGCTATGGAAAGGTGTATTGCAGATATTCGAAGATGGATGATCAATAATAGACGCCTACTTGATGCCGACAAATCTGAGGTGTTACTAATTGAACTCAGTATCAGCTAAATAAGTTAGATGACAGCAGGTTTTTACGTGTAGGTGATAATGACATAAGGTCTGTTGCCTGCGCTAGAAATTAAGGAGTCTGGTTCGATGAAAAAATCTCCATGTCTACACACATCATCAAGGCATGCAGCAGTGCGCTCTTTCACTTGTATAATATCAGAAGAATTAAGAAATATCTATTATTTTGTGGACGGTTTGCGTTTAATAGTGCATGCCCTTAATGATTATTGTAATAGCTTAATGTATGGACTACCAAATGTAAAATTCTCCAAATTACAGCCGCGTCCAAAATGCTGCTGCTAGACTCAATATGGACATACCCAATTTCTCACACATAACTCCAGCTCTCTACGAAATTCATTGGCTTCCCACTGCCTATCGAATCAGGTTTAAGATTTAATTCAATTCATGGATCAACGCCATCTTATCTTAGTGACGAGATAAAGGTCAAGCACAAGAGCTCATATGCATTACGCTCGAATAATAGCCAGGTATTAGCAGTTCTACAGAAGATAATGCGCCCAACACTTGATGGCAGGTCGACTGACCTATGTGTTGTTACGACTCTTGGAATTTTATTGCAGAAGCAAGTGCCACACTATTTGTAGCTTTTTAACATCACTTTCTTGAATACGTACACAAGCACCAAGAAAAAGGTTTTAAAACACCGAACAGAAAATTGTGCTTGAAAACCTAGTAGTTAGACAACAATAGTCCTTCGGATTTCAGGTACGCTGACATTTCATCAGAAGCACTTGTTTTCAACATTTGGAACCTCTTTGTAGCGGTCAGCTGCCGCATGCAATTTGCCTTACCAAACATTAAAATCTTATCGTCGCGGGAAATTCTTACGAGAGCATTTCCATAATTGGACTTGGAGGCCTTCGGAAAGACTATCTATTTTCGTTACTTTTCTTGTAAAATTATTTAAGCTTCTCTTGCCCAAAGTTCATTTCCACTATAGAAGACCAAATACTTTCTTAGTCAATTTATGACAGCCGATGACCAGCATGAAGGTCAAGTTGGCGGTTTTTAAAATGCAGGGGTTTGTCTTCAAGCGTTTCCTTCTTTTCTCGCCCCATTTTTCGCGGGGCCAAGACATTAAAATGTTTTATGTCCCCCCACGGAAACGCTCGCTACGCAGGCTACTGTTGATCCTGATTGGTTAACAATTGCTCAGCAAGAGCAAGCAAGCTTACAAGACATTCCTTCTCCGAAAAGAAACATGTCATATGCAATGAAGTAGGACAAAACTTCTGATTTAGAAATGATACCAATTAAGAGACCTCGAGTACTAATCCAAAATAACACAATTTTTTAATAACAATTTCCTCCATAACGCATTTCATGTTAGGCACATCACTCACTTTCATTTTAAATTGAATTCTTCTCTTTTTTGCCGGGCTTAGTTTTGAAAATCAAATGATTCGACTTTCTAATATGGCAACTTACTGCAGCAGGTCTTAGCAGGTTTGACTCCTGCCGAAAGGCATTCCGATTTATTCCGAGTAACCCCGAGTCACCACCGATCGAAAAAGTATCTCTTCAAAGAGCAAGTTGTATGTAATTGAAACTGGTTTGCATAGCATGAGTCATTTATTCATAAGTAAAAGATGTACGTAAACTGAATGAACGACTTACCAGTGTTGGTCCAAACTAACTAACCCCCGGGAATTTGCCTTTTTTTTCTTATGGATGGCAAATTCCCGGGGGCTGGGGCACTTAAGCTGTCAAATGCCCAGCGGTGAGGACGAAAGTAGAGGGTAAATGCCCCGTCCCTGGGATCGTTTCAATCAACCATGCAACAGGTTCTATTCCTTACATCATAGATTACTGTCGTTTTCAGCGTTTTAACGCCAGTTTTCATTTTCGTACGTCTGCAATAGATTGCTCCTTTGACGCCCAATTCACGTTTTCTGAAATTCGAAGCTCGCAATAATAGTCTTAACCGTTGCAAACCGATGATAAAAAATATTCAGCCACCAAAACACTGATAACAATGTGGTCTGATGTGAAATATGTTTAATTATACATGTTTATTTATAGTCCTTGATTTCAAATTTGCAAACCTTTTTATAATATTTCCAAAAACCGCCATTTTTATAATATCACACCAAATAGAATGAATAAAATGCGGCCTGTCGCGAAACGCGACAGTTCATACACCTTCTCGCTATTTGCTTTGAAATTTGCTTTTTAGATTAAAGTACATATTAAAATTCAGAAAACATAACTTTAAAACGTCGACAATTTTTCCAGTCCTTACTGGATAAGCCAATCCTCCACAAAGCGTTGATCTTGACCACGGAAATTCTCCATGTTTTAAACATAAACCACATAGATGTCAAAGGCCCGGGGCTGTCCCCGGGATTGACCGGCCCGGCCCCTGGGTCGCGCTAAATTAGCTACAGCCCCACCCCCGGGACTGACAAGGCGGGCAAATGCCCCGCGGTTGCGCAGTTGGAATTGACTGATGCATAACTCTAAAAAATTTAACTTCATGTGGTTATCCACTGTCAAGTCTCTTGGTAAAACGTTATCTTGTGGGATATAACTTTCTTATACAAATCATTAATGCCTACTCAAACACCGTGCATTGACAACACGTGACTGTAAATGAAAAAAAGCTCAAGGTACATCACTTACTTACTTTGTCGATGTGCAAAGGAAAGAATAGAGGGTAGTATAGTTTGATCAAACGACAGACAAATAACTTAATACACCTAGAAAGCTAATATTACGAAATACCTTGCAATGTTCCTCTTTAAAACCTTTTGAGAAGGAATAATGAATCTGGCTGAAAAACAAAAAGGTTAAATAATACTTGTGGATCATTTGGGTGCGTCATTCGCAACTGACCATGAGTGACGGTGATCACTTTAGAAAATAAACACATAAGGAATTCCGATATAGTCACTAACTTGATCCAAACTGAGTAAAGAGAAAACAACAAAAAGTAAGGCAAAAGTCAGCAGCACTGGTTTATAACACATAAATTACTTGTTCGTGTTGTTAAGAAATAAGTAACAGCTAGCAACTTACCAAAATGGATGCTAATCGATGCGAGGTCCTCGACGACAAGAAATGACTCTGCAAAATTTGCAAAATGTGGTTATCCATATATTATCGAATCTTGTACGAAAACTCTTAACTTTCATAACAAAAATCAGTTATGCTTAGTATGCAAAAAAGTAGAAATGGAGAGGAAAGCTAAAAAGTTCTCAAGAGAACAGATCGAGGTGAAATCACAGTTCCATTGCTCCAAACAACTCAAGGACGGGGGCGTTGGGATTTTCGGTTTTGGCCATTTTTTAGGCCGGTTTTTCGCTTTTTCCGCCGAAAAACTTTGGTTTTTCGGTTTTTGCGCGTGTTACGGTTTCGGGTTTTTTCTTATTTTAGCATTTGGTTTTCGGTTTTCGGCCAAAATACAAGCGGTTTTTCGGATTTGGTATCCAACGCGGTTTTCGGTTTTGTCTGTTTGGTTTCTGGTTTCCTCAACCGCGAGCGCGTGCGAAATTAACATAGTTTAGTCCGTATCCTTCAGGTGCCACTAATGTATCAGATTGATTAAGGTTTTGAAAATCCGGGCCTGTAAACTTTCGGTTTTAATCGAAATTCACTTCGGTTTTTCGATTTTGGTGAGTTTTTGAGCGGTTTTTCGGTTTCTGCTAGGCCCCAATGCCCCCCTCCTCAAGTAATGGTTTCGTTCGGCGAGGTTCAAAGTTGAAATGAGAACGCATACATTATACGAAACTCTGGTCTTGCTTAGCTTTAAGTAAGACTTAAAGCGAGAAGACGTTAAGGGTTTGTTATGGCTAGAACTGATTGAATGCATTCTTAATCGTCATTTGCTTTGTGACACCCTCAATTTTGAATCTAAGCAGATTCAAAAACTAAAACCTTCTCCCTTCAGCAACAATTCAAGATATAGAGATTGCTTCATGGAAAATGTGCGCGTACGATTTTTATTCACGAGTTGAGTAGTATGAGAACACGAACGAGTGAGCGCAGCGAACCAGTGAGTTTTCTGATACGAAACAACGCGTGAATAAAAATCATAGAAAGCATTTTCCATGCTGTAATGTGTTTATTTCATAGGGACTGAAGTTTTTTTCGTGGTAGTGTTCGATAGACAAATTTATTTCGCACAAATGGAGTGGGGCGATAAAAGCAATAAACAATGGTTTAAAATCGCCCAGCCGACAATTTATTTAATTTTATATAATAACCAAGTCAATGTGCGTGCTCTGATTGGTCAATCAGCTATGCTTTATTGTGCCAGTAAACTCATGGAAAAATCGCGCGTCTTCTGAATTATTATATAAATGCAATAGACCACGGGTTTCTGTGGTTTATAGAAATGATAAACCGCTTGGAATGTTGGAAGAACACTCGAACAAATCGTAAATCACTCGCCTGCGGCTCGTGATTTACGAATTCTTCTTGTGTTCTACCAACATCCCGCGTGGTTTAACGCCAGTTTTCATTTTCGTACGTCTGCAATAGATTGCTCCTTTGAGGCCCAATTCACGTTTTCTGAAATTCGAAGCTCGCAATAATAGTCTTAGCCGTTGCAAACCGATGATAAAAAACATTCAGCCACCAAAACACTGATAACATTGTGGTCTGATGTGAAATATGTTTAATTATACTTGTTTATTTATAGTCCTTGATTTCAAATTTACAAAACTTTTTATAATATTTCCAAAAAACCGGCATTTTTATATAATACCAAATAGAATGAATAAAATGCGGCCTGTCGCGAAACGCGGCAGTTCATACACGCTCTCGCTATTTGCTTTGAAATTTGCTTTTTAGATTAAAGTACATATTAAAATTCAGAAAACATAACTTTTAAAACGTCGTTAATTTTTCCAGTCCTTGCTGGATAAGCCAATCCTCTACAAAGCGCTGATCTTGACCACGGAAATTCTCCATGTTTTAGATATAAACAACGTGGGTGTCAAAAGCCCGGGGCTGTCCCCGGAATTGACTAATGCCCGGCCCCTGGGTCGCGCTAAATTAGCTACAGCCCCACCCCCGGGACTGACAAGGCGGGCAAATGCCCCGCAGTTGCCCGGGAGGGGGTGGGGGGGCAGGGCGCAGTTGGAATTGACTGAAGCATAACTCTAAAAATTTTAACTTCATGTGGTTATCCACTGCCAAGTCTCTCGGTAAAACGTTATCTTGTGAAATATAACTTTCTAATACAAATCATTTATGCCTAATCAAACACCGTGGATTGACAACACGTGACTGTAAATGAAAAAAAGCTCAAGATACATAACTTACTTTGTCGATGTGCAAAGGAAAGAATAGAGGGTAGTATAGTTTGATCAAACGACAGACAAATAACTTAATACACCTACCAAGCTAATATTACGAAATACCTTGCAATGTTCCTCTTTAAAACCTTTTGAGAAGAAATAATGAATCCGGCTGAAAAAACAAAAGCTTAAATAATACTCGTGGATCATTTGGGTGCGTCATTCGCAACTGACCATGAGTGACGGTGATCACTTTAGAAAATAAACACATAAGGAATTCCGATATAGTCACTAACTTGATCCAAACTGAGTAAAGAGAAAACAACAAAAAGTAAGGCAAAAGTCATCAGCACTGGTTTATAACACATAAATTACTTGTTCGTGTTGT
>NC_090880.1:5328203-5335703 GCF_036669935.1 Montipora foliosa
ACAAAGCGAACATATCTGGCAGGGATGGTTACCGGTAACTTGTGGGTTGTAATAGGTGAATTTGATTTAACACCCATAAGGTGGAATTCCTTCAGTATGAAAGAAGGCAATTTGATTAGCATGAATACCATCAGGATTCATTACTAAAGGGTTTAATTAGTACGCAGGGAAGAAAAATTAAATGTGAAGTAGTGAAACAAGGTGAAGAAAGAAGCAAAGTGGAAGCATGTCGGAATGCGCCTGGACAGTAGCAGTTGAAGTGAAGATGACAGCATTAAGAGAGATTTACCATCGAATTTACATCAACCGACATACCGCTTCTTGTGATATATGTATGAAAATTTTACAATTTCACTCTTCCTTTTTCCCCTTAGAAATTGCTAGTATCTTTAGATAGCAGGGAAGTAATAACCTAACATCAAGCTTCTTTAAATTGGACCTTTTGTGGAAACGCCAACGACTTTGACTTTGCTGAAATCGTGATGCTAAATCCGGACCGGAAGGAGGGAGCAAGTCTTGTAATTTTTATAGGGCAGTGGAGTTTTGTTTGGGATTGCTGAGGACTAAAGCAGTACTTTAACCAACGTTTAATGCAGATTGTAGGACTGCTGCAATACTGTGAGTTGTGTTTTCGTTTGTTGAAGGTTTAATGTAGGGTGGTTGACGCCAAGGCAAGTAAAGAGGTTGGGCAAATTGCTGCGCGCACTACAATTAATTCTTTTATTTGAGGTCAGCATTCTAAACTATCACTATCTGAGCGGTGGTGAGCATTTAAAGTTGATAAATTATCTCACCACTTGAATTGAAGCCAGTCGTTGGTGTTGTTGACTGTTTTTGTCCACCATCCAATTCCTCTTTTACCATTTAGGCGACCGTAACTGGCTTGAGTATTAGGTGAAAGCTGAAAGGAGGCAGTCATTTGGCTGTCATGAATAATGCTTTGATTGGTAACTCCAAGCGCTGTAGCACCACTGTACATGTGTTCTGGAGCTCCTGGAAAAAAAGAAAAAGAACAATATTTTAAGGAGAGCAAATTATGTTTGCCAAATTCGAGTTTTGTTTTGTATAAGGAATATTAAATGAGACAACTGAAACGTTTTAAGGCGGAGGAGTTTGTCTTGTCAAGGGGATGTGACGTAAAAAAGCTGAATCGGAAACAAGATGCAGAAAGGGCAAGGAAAACCATGCAAATTTAAAAGAAAATTGTCGTTCTTTTAAAGGGGAGTGTTAAACGGCTCGATGCTCTTTACGGTATTAGAAATACTTTATTGGGTTAGGTTATGGATGAACGTCGGGTGCGTTGAATGGCTGGGCTATACATCAACATTTAGAGAAACACTCAAGGCGCTAAAACCTTTATGCATATTCTAAGCAGACTGTAAATGCGTTTTTCGAAATATCGGCGTGTAACAATAACATTTACTCACTAATTACCAACATCGATGCGTCAACAGGATCATAGCCATCCGGGTCATGAAGGTTGCTTAGTTCTTTCATGCAGACAGAGCAGTTGAAAGTGTTGATTTGCTGAAAATAGACAATATTCCGGGAATGACATTTTGTGGAATGTTTCGTTTAGGAACATTTCTTGGTGCTGTTGTCAGCTACTCTTACATCACCGTATGACGTACTTAGCTCTAAATGGCTGAAGACAATTTTCTGTACTCATGGTCTTGTGCAAGTTCTCATGCTGTGGTCATAATTTGATCGAAATTTGAGAGTCGAGGAAAAGAATTTTTTTTGGCCAACGATGATAGTTTTTAACTGTCGATGGTTGAGGGGTTCATTCGAGATCTCTTAGTCACGTACCTCGACCCATGTGACAACGCTGTTTTACTCTGGTGGCATGGTGAGAGCAGTGTTCTTATGGGCGGCTGACACAATGATTGTCAGCGCAGAATAATAGGCTTCTGGGAACCTTAAAATGTGAAATAAACAGTTGTCATCAGTGGTAATTGCATCCCGAAATTTGTCTTTCAAAGTAGAAACGAGGTTTCAAAAATGAAATAGTCTTACCTGGCAAAACGTGTTGTGATCCTGAAGACGAGGATTATAGTCATTCAGGAATGCGAGTTTGTGTTGTTGGGAAAGAAGATTGTCTGGCAGATCTTCATACGCAAGCCAGTTATGCAAAAAATAGAGATGTCTGCATTACTTACAACTAAATAAACATTTGTCAAGGCACTAAATACAGGCTGACAAGAATTCGGACCAAGTCACGTATGGATTGAAACTTGGTCGATTTTGGCATCATGGTTAAGGAAAGAATCTTTAGAGAGCGCTTGTGAGAATCTAACTGGGGCTTTTAAAAGGCACACGTGCGAATCACCGTTTACCTTACGTAGTTTTGCTGATGTTGAGTTGACAGTTTTCTTGTGTTCACGGTTCAGTTGTCATTTAATTACTCGAGCAAGATCAACGGTAGCATTACTTACCACGCTGAGTTTCTTGTGTTGTCCATCGAAGTTCTGCGTCTCGCGTAAACACACTTTAAATTTGTTTAATCCGTATGGCTTCCACCCACACAAAGGCTGCATCGTTTGTTTAATCAGGTCGCACATGTTCGGCTGTCACCAGTACGTAAGGCATAGAAGCAAAGCTTTTCTGAAATAAGGATTTTCAAAAAAGGTAAAGGATAGGGGTAAAGTATTTTCTAAAATTAAGATAATGTTTATAGCGAGAAGACTTGAAGCACGCTGTCTAGTTCTTTTCTGTAACTAACCGAGGATGATACGCTATTGCAGTTGGTTCCGTGCCACCATTCTGTCATGGTTGTTAGTCCAGCCACGTCGTTTATCGGTGCTTCTTGGAAAACCACGTAGTCAACGAATATAAGCCCGCCATCAGCTGTCAGACGGTCGTATCTTCCCACCTTTAGTACACACACGTCAAACGATGTAAATTTGACATTTGATGAATGAAAGGGGTAGTTTCTAAGGAAACTGTGGTGCTGCGTCGGCGGGAAAGTAGTATACAAAAAGTTGGTTTTATCAACGGAGTTGATAATGTAAATTGGCCACCGTACAGAGATTCTAAAAGCTGACGTTTCGAGCGTTAGCCCTTCGTCAGAGCGAATCTCTGTACGGTGGCCAATTATCATTATCGACTCCGTTGATAAAAGCAGGCCACCGCACCATCGTCTATGAAGCTTCCGGCGTAGTTGAGGTAATATAGATGGATCTCAGTACGTAAACTAATCCACGGCTGGACACGAAACTCGTCTTGAACTGAACGAGTCTGCATTTGACGTCAATTATATCGAGATGGAGCGTAACGCGACCTCTCTGAATGACAAATACTGGAAATCAAAAACAAGAGGAGCATTGACATTGTTCCTTTTTTTAACACAAGGTTTGCACAAACTTTTAAACTCTTTTACTGTAGGCGTATTTAGCTTCATGAATGGGTCTTCAAGTTAAGTCAATGCAAATCGTTACGGGGCCTAATTTCATTTCAAGTAACTAACTTTAGGGAAGGTTCCTCAAAGGATGAAGTGGAATCTGATACAATTGTGACTAACTTACCCAGTTTGGCATACTGGTGTGATTAATTAAATTAAAGTGCACCTTTTACTGGATATGAACCATCTTAATGTAATGGCAACACTCACGTTTACAGCCTCCATAATGCTTGATTTCAGGCTCTTCTTTGTCTTTACAGACCTTGTACTTGTATTGGCAGATACTTTGATGAGTGTATCCGCTGTTGTCGCAGAGGGGCTCAGATTCATGTGCAGCATATGGAATGCAGACACACTGATGATTGGTTCAAATTATCGCCTTGCATACCCCGTAATGTGGGCAAGTGACTTCGTTACATGGGTGATAATCTGCAAGAAAGGGTTACAGTTTTGGTAATTACCGGACCGGAGAAGAATGCGTCGGATATTTGACAATTATTCGCCAAAGGCGACCTAAATATCATTGAATAGAAATCAAGACGAAGTCCAGGGTTTTATTCACCGAGCCTGAAGTGAATAACTTTTTTAGTATAATTACACATAGGTGATTGTTTGAAAAATATGAATTTTCTCTAAAACAATTCTTCGTCTATAACCTCGACAAAACGGCTTCCGATCATTTTGAGAAAACCACTTAGGTGATTACAGTGCAATAATCACCTCACGCGCAACCAATTAGCGCAGAGAATTTAATAATCACCTTTGTTATATAGCTGGAGTTTTACCTGCTACAGCACGCCCATTCATTGGCTAGTTGATGGTCACATGACATTTCACAATGAAACTGTTTACCGCCAAATGCCATGAGCGGGCAACATTGCAAAAACTATGACGTCAAACGGGGGGGAACAGTTCACTGTTACCCGCGAAATGTTGACCGCTGTTGCACGTGATTAGAGCGTGCAGTTGAAGGTGGCCTGATGTTGTCGCTGGAATCTGAGCGCTTTTTTCAAAATGTTTGACCCATCTGTTTTGCAATATAACAAATCACTTAATGACTTGTTCCTCGGGAAACAGTTCATTTTGTTTCCCTCGAATCTCAATGTTTCCCTCGGCTGCGCCTCGGGGAAACATTGAGATTCTCGGGAAACAAAATGAACTGTTACCCTCGGGACCAGTCATTAAGTTTTTAATGTAATTATACTGATAATTTATAATACGAACCACACGTACCCGGAAGCTCGTGGCCTTAAACCGACCCGGCATTTTGATTAGTGACCGTTTCCAATAATCTTATTTTGAAGAATATGAATAAATATCATTAGATTTTGTCAATTTCAAGTGAGGTCCAAAAAGCGACTTAACCACTGAATGATAATGAAAGAGACGTCTTTTAACGATGTTGGCTAATTTTAGAATTAAATTAGATTTAATCTCGTGATTTTTACAACAAAATCTTACAGTTTCGAAATCAATGTAAACGGAGTATGTGTGTGTTTTGGTTGTATACAGGCAACTGTTGTTGCGAAGAGATTAAATGCAAATTGTTGTAAATTTGCTATTTAAATTCTTTCAAGTTAATCTTTTCAGTCCTGAGACCGAGACAGATTTTACTGTGTCGAACGCTAGACGATTTTACCCGTGAATTGGGGGCTTCGTTCCGCGATGAAGGTTTAAAATCGTATCTGCAAGCAATGATATTACTTCGCCCCTGAGTTGGTCGAGCGCGAGGAGTAGACTAGGACGAGAATCATGGCCGCGCGAAATTTCGCGCGGCCATTTTTTCTTGTGTTCATCTTCTCCACGCGCTCAGCCAACTGAGCGGCGAAAAAAGACACTGCTCGAAGTTAAGCAAATGGCGGCAATTCGTGCATCCTATACTTACATCCCGCAGTGATGTAGTTGACAGTGATTGAGTCGTGAAGCCCGTCATACCGCTGGATATCTTTCAAGCAAACCTCAAAATCTGTGCTGGTGACGTTCTAAAGGAACAAATGGGTTAAGTTCATGCATTTCAAAGGAGTCAGTTGATACGTTCGACGGATTTGAAATTAAGTAAAGCGTTTTCTTTTATTGAAAAAGTTAAAGTGTTTGAGCAACTAATATGCATGGAAGTGTCAACTGCCTTTCAAGGTAACATTTATGAACAATCCTCTGCCTATAGAAAAGCACACAGCTGTGAAACGACCTTAATAAACTTAGTAGAAGAATGGAAACGAGCGAGGGACAATAGACTCGCTGCATGCAGCCATCTTATCGACTGACACGTGTCCAAAGCGTTTGATTCTCTCCACCCACCACTGTTACTCAGCAAGCTGAAAGCTCCCCGTTTCCAGGAAGGCATAATACAGCTCTTGAAGAGCTACCGATGCGATCGGAAATACCGAGCCAAATTGGCAGCCACACAAGCTCGTCCAGGACGATTAGTTCAGGCTGCCCCCATGGCTCTGCCCTGGGTCCACTGATGTGGAATATATTTCAAAATGACTTGTCCTTCTTTGTTAAATCGAGCTTGTCAAGGTACGCAGACGATCATCAGATGTTCCACGTCGGAAACGATCAATCTAGTGTTACCATGGAGCGTAGGGAAACTGCGCGCAAAGCCACTAACTAGTACGACTCCAGTCTTCTAGCTAGGAATCTTAAAAAGTATCACACTAAGAACATTGGTGACAGTGAAGACAAAAACGATGTGACATATACAACCTGTGTGAACAATGAGGAAATAAAAACAGTAGGAAAGCTTGAACTCTTAGGTGTAATCTTAGACTCGAATCTTAACTTCACTGATCACATCAGTTTAATCTGTATGTAAGAAGGCCAGCCAAAGGATAGGAGTGCTTATGCGACTAAGAAATCCAATTCCTTTAAGTGCCAAACTAGTACTGTTCAAAACAGCGATTCTACCCTACTTAAGGTATTGTCAATTAAATTGGCACTTCTGTAAAGCCAGCGATTCGCGCAAGATAGAAAGACTCCAAGACAGAGGCCTAAGGCCTGTGTACAAAGATCATCACGCAACCTACTCAGAACTACTCAAGAGCGCTGAGCCACCAACACTAAAGAACAGACGCCTGCAAATTATGAACCCTTATATATAAAGCCAAACACAATATTTTTAATACTCATAGCACCTCTTAGAGCGATTTTCAATTGAGTGTCGTAAAACCAAAACCAAAGTAATTACTTTGGCCAATCAAAAACGACGGAGACAATCCAGTAAACCAATCAAAACTCGAAGTAATGACACGTAGCCGACACTAAGCGCGGGAAAATGTGCAAACGCGAGCCACGATTGGTTTTGGTTTCAGTTCTGATTGGTTGAAAAAGTGGCGCGAAAATTTTGAACCAATCACTGAGTGAAGTAATCATAAACTAAAGCAATTCGCTAATTACTTTCGACACTCAATTGAAAACCACTCTATTCCTTAAGACATACTGATTTAGCGTTCCTAGATTTAATACAGTAACATATGGTCAACATTCTCTACGCTTCCTTGGACCAAAGCTATGGAGAAAACTGCCTAAAAATGCCAGATCTGCAAAAACCTTGGACAACTTTAAAAGCACTATTCGAAAGTTGGATGACGGATGCATGCGTTGTTCTTGCTGTTCATCTATGTAGTTACTTTAAATAATTATTAGGTGAAAATATTATGATAGCATTTATCAACAAATTAGTTCTTAGATTTAATTTTAACTTTATTTTCTTAACTTTTACTAAGTCTTAGTTGAAAAGATTTCACCCTATATTTTAGTCTCCCCAAATAGTAGAGAACTTGTGCTCGGCTTTTAAGAGCTAATTTATTCATTATGACATTGAACCATGTCTGGCATCATAATGATTCTCTTTCGGGGGCAAAGTGAAATCTTTGGATATCTTTGGTTCTTTTACATTACAAATACTCTTTGATGAGCGAAAACGCATTAACTGAACCATAAGATTCCTTTGAGTAAGCCAAGTAGTTATTTTTTCTTACCCTAACCATTCCTGAATGGCGTTGTTGTCAGCGTCGATAGTTGCTTTACTGCGCCTTTCAATAACATGCGGACTCTACAATTCAAAGCTCAATCGACAAATGCGTTTTTCGCTACCGTCA
>NC_090880.1:5338203-5373203 GCF_036669935.1 Montipora foliosa
AGAGCCATATAATAATAAGGAGTTATAGACTAGTACCGCGGTAGATTGGGAGATAAGGGGCCTGATACGTCTGAGGGCATCTATAGCCGAAGTTACCTTCTCACACAATTCGTTAACATGATTAGACCAGGAAAGCCGATTGTCAATATTGAGACCTAATGATTTTGCGTGATCAACTTTGCTGATAACTTCTAGTTTAATGTTCATTTCGTTATGGCTTTCCGCAAGAAGCTTCCGGCGAGAGCCAATAACCATAAACTCGGTTTTCGCGACATTAAGACTAAGCTTATTGGCTTTTAGCCAACAGTGAAGGTTCAATAGTTCTAAGTTAGTGTTTTGGTCAAGGTCAGCTAGAGAAGAGCAGGAAATGGTAATATTTGTGTCACCTGCAAACATTTTAGAGCATGCTGTATCAAGGCAGTTTGGAAGATCGTTTATACAGATTAAGAAGAACAAAGGACCGAGAATACTACCCTGTGGGACTCGATCCGCATCTTAGTTCGCTTGCACTGAACAATACGCCATTTACATAACATTTCTGGCTCCTGTTACCTAGGTAGGAGGCAAAGAATCGTAGGGAACCCAGATGAAGTCCATAGTTCGCAAGTTTACGTAACAATATTGCATGGTCGATGGTGTCAAAAGCCTTTTTAAGCTCGATATATACCACACCATTTAAAAGGCCGTTATCTATATTAATAGACCAGTTCTTAGTTGTTTCAAGTAGCACTGTCATGGTGCTATGGAGCGATCGAAAGCCAGATTGATAAGTATTCAAGAGTTTGTTTTAATCTAGGTAATCGTAGAGTTGTTGATAAATAATTTTCTCGAAAAGCTTTGAGACAATTGGCAATACAGAAATTGGTCTATGGTTATTTAGGTCAGATTTTATTCCTTTTTTAAGAATAGGAATCACCTTACCTTAGGAACTCCGTCCAATCCCATGGCTTTTTTTTTCGTCAAGCTGACTCAAGAGCCGTTAAGGAAAAGGCTGTCTCATAACTTTCAGGATCGGTATTAGAAGGTGATAATTTACTGGCTAGATGTAGTCCAATAGATGTGAAAAAGTTATTAAAAGCTTCTGCAATTTCAGGTGCAGAATTTATAGTTTCGTTATCAGTTTTAATTTCAGTGATATTACGGTTTGTGCAAGATTTACGTGAGCTCAGTTCGTTAATTAGCTTCCAAATTTTGGAAGAATTCTTTTTATTAAACTCTAAGTTGTGCAAAAAATACTGACGTTTGGCTGATTTGATAGCATTGTTAGTTTCATTCCGCGCTTGCTTGTATTGTTCCCAAATGGCCGCATTGTTTTCAATAATAGTTTTCTTTTTTAAGTAATTTCGTTTGTAAATTTTACCCTTCAAGACGTCGTATGTAATCCACGGGGAATGCTTTTTTGGGGCATGTTTATCGATAATTTCCATGAACAGGGTTTTCCGTGCATCCCACATTGCAGTTGGATTTGGCTCTAAGGAAATTAAATCCCATGACAGTTGAACAAGATCGTTTAAAAATTTGTCGCTGTTGACACTCTTGTAATCACGAGATTCGATAGTACAGCGCGTGCCAACACGTTCATAACGTATCTTTATGGTCATAAAGACCAGTGAGTGATCGCTAATCCCAAGATGAACGACACCGGAGTTAACAATTTTTTCGGAAGAATTGGTTATGCAAAGGTCAGGTCATGTGCGCGATGTTGACGTAATCCTGGTTGGTTCAGAAATCATTTGGCTCAATCCATAAATGCCATTGGTCTCAGACAAGACATTGGGATCATCAGCATCCTCTAGAGCGTCACAGCGCAAGACAGGAGTATCCGGCGGCGTAACAGAAGGAACTTCCGGATCCGCAGAGAGGGAAGCACTCATAGAAGCAGCATCACTATCATCATTATCATCCACAGCAGCATCACCATTATCATCATCACCATTATCATCATCATTATCATCATCAGTATCAGAAAGCGTCTCTCCAACACGAGCATTCTCTGCAACAGAAGGAGCAATAGTGTCACGGTAGGAGTACGGGCGCCGGAACCAGGAGAAGGACAGTCAATGGCCACGTGATCATGTTCCTCACAAATACAACACTTCATCGGATCAGGGCAGGATCTGGAGACATGACCGATGGAATCACAGTTGAAGCAGACCGGGTTTTGGCAATCTTTGGCCAGATGATCAAGGCCATTACATCGGCGGCAGGTCTTTGGCTGGTTGTCATACTGGACAAGGAGGAGGAACTTCCCGAAATGGAGATAACAAGGGATATGGGAAGTTATATCCATACGGTAATGGTGCATGCCATTGAAGACATTGGGAAAACCCTGAACCCTTCCACGGCAGGAAGAGTAGATACGGCCATACTTCTTCAGACGATGGTCCAGAGCTGTGTCCGGTAACTCGTACGGGGCGTCATACACAGTCACAAAAACAAGCTTAGCTCGAGCGGGATGAGGAACGGTGGTACGATTAGCCACAACGAAGGAGAACTTACTCACAAAAAGGTCGCGAAAATCAGAGTTGGAGAAGGAGATGTGAACTGTACCATTGGGTGCCCGCTGGAGACAAAGAACCGCCGAGGGTGGGATGCCATCACAGATTAAACTATCAAAGATCTGCTTTGAGGTAACAGTTGTATCCTCTAAGGTAAAAAAGGCAGTGCAAGGTCGATCCGGAGTGACATTGTGCGGGTGGAAGTGATCTTTCTCAAAGCGAGAGAGAAAAGATCGCGTGACAAATGGACGAGCAGCAGTGGATCCGCCATTAAGGCTAGGACGGTCCCGGGTAACAGCCGCTGCGTAAGTAACATTCATCGGTGAACTTCCAAGGTACGATGGACTACTATCAAAAGCAAAGGGGTGAGACAAGACCACACCAGGATCGCAGGAAGAAGCAGATGGTAAGGCAGAAGAGGGATTCACTTCCATATGGGTGTCCTCATTCGTCGAGAGACCAGCTTCTTCGGAGAGCGACAACGACACTGAAACTGGACTATATAAATCTTCAGAAGCATCAGCCCAAGAACGCGGGACATCAGGATTACCAAGATCAGACATGACGTAATGGAACGTGCAGAACCACGACGGAAAAGGCCGCAACGACCCCCCTCAGGCACCGAAATGGACAGGAGAAAAACGACTCACAAACCAATAGAGCTCCGCCCTGGGATAGCCCAACTATAATCTTATAAAAGGCCTTTTGGGCCTCATCAGTGCAGTGCTAATGTTTTAGGTGGAGGTTAAGGTTATAAACCAACCCCAAATGTCCCACACATGTGGTACATCTAAGCCATGCCAGAGTGCTCAAACTAGCGAGCTAGTGAGCATGCGCAATTGCTAGCGGCAATGACTCATCCCAGTAGAGTGCTCAATTTGGACATGAGAGCAAAAGCTTTGTAATGCCAAAGAGCTATATAGAGCTATATAGAAAAGCTTTGTCGTCATGGTGCAGTGGTTAGCACACCCGACTAGTAACCAGGGGGACGCGGGTTCGATTCCCACTCACGGCACGTAAGTTTTTCATTTAAAAGGATCAGTCTGCAGTAGTTCACTGCTATAGCCTAGTGACCGCATCGCTGGATTTCCAGCCTTCTTCATACATAAAGTATAATTAATTAGCTGGTAGCCTGTGAATCACCTTTGGATGATCCGATGTATGTCCTATATATATATATCCTACAAAAACATTAAATAAGAAATGAATGAATAAATAACTATTATTATTATTATTATTATTATTATTATTATTATTATTATTATTATTATTATCATTATTATTATTATTATTTATTTATTTATTTATTATTATGTTTTTTTTTTACTTTTTTTAACAGAGCATTTATTTTCCTTCACTATGATCCTTTCTCTTCACTTGCCTTTGCGCGTGGCATTGGTAACGTGGCAGACAGGAGAAGACTGGGGCGAATCAGGGTAGGGCGAGAATTGGGTGACAGGTAATCGTAGGAGAAAATATATACCAACATGGACGATAATGTACTTTCATTTGCCGTTTGCTCCATTACTGAATGGGAATTGTTACAACCGACACCGAATTTTTAGCGACACTTTGATTGCAATCGCGACAATTGTGTCAAAATGCTTGATATTCAATGTTCAAATAGTGTTGCGTGACAGACAAGAAAACAGGGCTCTGCGTCCTTTTCCACAACAGACAGCTCTTTGTTGTTCTTTAAAAAAAGTCCGATCAAATCAGAAGGCTACATTTGTAATAGCCACGCAGTGGGGAAGGATTGCCCAGTTTTTGGTTTGGTGAACTTTGACTTGCAGTTGCAGGAGAAACTTTCTTCGATCCCTCTGGGAACATGTAAGTCTTAATGATTCATTCCTTCATCGTGTTGTGTACCAATATGTTTGTGTTTTTGATCAACTGTAGAATTGAGGGCCATACAGGGACAGACGTGAAAGCTTTTATAGCAAAAGGATAGGCTAAATTGCAGAATACCCCGCAACACTAGCTATTTTGCGTAGCTCTTACAATAGACCAATTCGGCTAACTCAATGTTGTACCCAATTCAAATCTGTCGGGGTTAAGATACTTTGTGTGTTGAATTTGCATGACAATGAAGCATTCACATTTAAATGATATGGAAATACTTGGAACAAAACGCTTTATTCCCAAAAGATTTGAATTGGGTACAACATTGAGTTAGCCGAATTGGTCCATTGGCTACGCAGAAATGCGTTCGATATATTCACACATGGCTACGAGGTTTTATGGTTAAATTTTAATATTATTTGCTTTCTAAAGCAATCTCCCTTGAGACTTGTGAGACAAAGAAAACAGAACTGAGCCGTGAAATTTGACCACAAGTGTCGCAGCCATTCCTGAATAGGCCATCCCCTTTTTTTTTTTCGTTTAGCGTGGAATGCTTTTCCTAATATTGGGTCGGTCGCTTGGATTGAAAAAAAAAAAAACCTAAAAAAACAATTCATAAGCAGTCTCGGAATCGGAGGCCTGGTACCCCAGCATCATAGCTGTGAAGCCAGGAAAACAACAAGACGTGAACCCAAAATCAAGCAGAAAAAATGGATGTTGTTTCAAAATTAAGACAGCGTGCATACCTGCCAACCCCCAGAGTACGAAAATCTGGCGACGCGTCTAGATAATTTTCGTCCGAAGATTGCCGAAGGTTTCCGAAGATCGCCGAAGATTTCCGATGACTTCCGACGATTGCCAAAGGTTTCCCGACGACTTCCGAAGATAACCAAGGGTGTAGAAGGATTTTTGACGACTTCAAAACCGGACTCACCAACTGTTTTTGCCGGAAAAAAATTGAATTTCTATTTAATCGGTTTTTAAGCAATTATACTCACTATTGTCAGTTGGGCGTGGGAAACTTGTCTGAATGCGTGAGATCTATCAAAGCCGAGTTCGAGTAATAATGAGTTTGAGTGAGTTTGCAGCCTGAATAGATCTTATCATGATGGTTTTGGAAGCCATCTTATCAATAATGAGAAGGCAAATACGTCTGAAATTAACAGTGCTTGTGTGGAAAAGTGATTTAAAATAGTTTTTACAAACTGCTCTTCTGAAAAATTCATGAATTGGAAAATTTAGGCACTAGAAAATCAGAAAAGTTTCCAGTTCATGAATTTTTCAGAAGTAAAGTTTTATGGAAACTATTTGGCATGGTGACTTGCAGCTCTAACCCGCTCAAATTTCAAAAGAACACCCATAAAAGTAGCTTACCTTGTGTGTTTGCAAATGGCTGGATGCCAGCTAGAGGAGTAATCTTCTCCACTTTCTGCTAAGCAAGGTTTTTCACTCCCTCAAAACCCGAGGGAAGGGCGCCTAAGAATTCCTTTTGAAGTGAATCAAAATCCATGTTAGCCATCTTCGCTTCGACAGATCAGATGTAAACAGTGTGCAAAAACCGCGCCAGTTTTGTACTCTGTATCGTGCAATATGACTGGTTTATTTCTGACTAGTTACGATACTCGTTAAATATATATAAATTTGATTGCTCCCCCTGATTTACGTTTTCCAATCAAATAAAAGCAGTAAATACATGTAAGAGCACTAAATCCACTTCTTGCTTTATTTTCTTTTTTCAAATCATGAAAATAACGAAATTAGTGAAAAAAAAAATTGGAAAAAAGCCAAGGTAGGTAGTTCCCAGGAGATTTGGTGGCTTAACCGGGAGACCGGGAAATTTGATGAAAAACTTGGAGACTCCTGGGAAAACCGGGAGAGTTGGCAGGTACATGTACGAGCGTGGGAAAAAGGATCAACCACCGAAACCCCTATGCGACATAAAGATTGTTTAAGAACATTGTTACCTTTTTTTTTTTAATACCAAAAATTTGGGTCGGTCAGACGATGCTAAATGGAGAAAAAAAAGGGGATGGCCATATCGATATAAAGAACATCGTCTCGGCCTATTGCTCTCTTATCTACAGTTACTAGGCCTAGGCACTGATTTCAAACTGGTTAGCTTTCTTATTGTAGTGCTTATCAACAGTTATTACAGCTCAAGTAACTTCGCTGAATCATGAATAAATTACAACAGAGTAGCTGCGTAGACGCGTCGCCACCTTCCAGAAAACTTGAATGAATTATGAATAAAAGACAACTTGAGTAGCCAGGTAGACGCGTAGCCACCCTCCAGAGAATTTGAGTGAATTATGAATAAATTACCACTCGAGCAGCTGCGTAAACCTGTAGCCACCCTTCAGAGAATTTGAGTGAATCATGAATAAATTACAACTCGAGTAGCTGCATAGACGCGTAGCCACCTTCCAGAGAACTTGAGTGAGTTATGAATAAATGAGAAGCCTAGTAGCCACGTAGACGTGTTGCCGGCTGCATAGTTTAGCTAGAAATGCGGGGTATTCTGCAATTGCTCCAAAGGATATTTTATGGCAAGATATCCCTGGGATCAATACCTCTCTGGTAGTAAGGAGATCTCCCAAAAAAAGTTATTTTTATATTCATGAAAGCTTGATAGTTAATTAATAATTCATGCAAATTAAAGTTATAGTATCAACAACTTAATTTGGACTGCAATTTTTGTTCTTTTTTTATTCAGGGGTGTATCAGAAATGTGCATTACCTTGCTTTTTCTCGTTTTGAGCTTTCTTGATGTTCTGCTCTTTTTTCTACCATCACCAATTGATCCTAAACCTTTTAGGTAAGTTGATGGAGCCAGTGCCTATAAAGTAACAAAAATACATTAACTGTCACTTGTTTGTTTGTGAATACATGAGAGTTGGCTATATTTGTCATTCTGTTTGGTATCTTAAGGAATTAATTACCAATACAACGTAACACTGATGTGCTTGCAATTGGTAGATGCTACCAAGAAGGGTTGTTTGTGAAGCCCAATTTAAAGCACTGGCTGTACAGGGACTTCTTTTGTGAGAACCACTGCAACATTCCACCACTCTCTGGTGCCTTGTCTGGTGTCTGGTGCCTTGTCATTGAGTGGGTCTGCCAAAGTCCCTTTTTGTGTAATATTGTGTAATACCTTCAGTAAGAGCATGGTAGTATTGAATTTCCATTTTACTCTCTACTTGACTTTCATTTTCATAAAATGTAGTTTCCAACAGATGCCAAAGTTTGAAGGGGCACTAGAAATCAACAACAACTTAACAAAAACAAAGAGGTTGTTTGAAGAACAGCTGGTGGGCCCAGAATCCTTTGCAGTTGACAGCACAGGTAACTAATAATATTATTTTTTTGCAAATAAAACCTCTAGCCGATGAAGTAAGACATAATGAACGGCTTATTCCAAAGACCTTTCAAAATAGAGATCATGTTTTAGTTTAGTGTCAGGGAGATTAAAGTTTTAGTTTCCAACCTTAATATGTCATCTGTGGTTCCAAAAGAAGAGTGCAGTAGCATTCTTGTTATTTTTACTTTTTACATTATATATATTATTTATGTATTGTAAGGGTTTATGATTATGATTATGATTATTAATTAGAAGAGATTTTGTATATAACTTACCTAACTATAAAACATTGCAGTAAAATATAAAAAAAAACACGGTAAAAAAACTGTAAAATATCCGTGGTGGTATTGACACCTCTAGTTTAAGCAGTCAATTCTCAATTTATAAGAAATGCCAAACTAAGTTTGATTGTCTTCTGTATGAAATGTTTTTCATTAAGGAAATGTTTTTCATTAAGGAACTGACCCAAATCAAATGTGGGGGACACAAAGACATTATGGAGTGCCTAGTTAGGTAGATGACATGGTGGACAGGATGGGTAGTGTGGAGAAGCATGATGAAGTGAACATCAGCTGTGGAGGATGTGGAAAATACAATTCAGAAGAAAGCAAATTGGAAGACTCAGAGCGGGAATGGTGAAAGGGGGTTTTGGTTTAAAGGGTTTAAGTTTGGACAGTGGTGAGGTGCCAGACATGATGGGAAAGGGAAGGATGGTGTTGCAGAAGGATCTTGCCATGGAAAAAGTGGCTAGCAATTACTGACCAATAACTATTGCATGTTTGCCATTGATAAGGAAGCTACTCACTAGGATCTTGACAGAGAGGTTGTATGGACATTTGCAGGGTAATAGGTTGTTTCCTAGATGAGCAAAACTAAAAGGGATGTAGGAAGAGGTAGTGTGGTTTAAAGGATCAGGTGTTTGGTGATGGGGTGGATAGGCCTTTGTTGGAAACAGTGAAGGTGGCTGACAACATGAAGGTACATGTAGTGTGGTAGTATGAGCAACTACTGCTAAAACTGTGTTGATGTCAAATGGGGAAGTCTTGGTTGAAGTGGTTATCAAACATGGAATATTCCAAGGGGGACTCCTTGTCTCTCTTGCAGGTTAAATTTGATTTCAGGTCAAAATGATTTTAACCTACAGGTTAATATAGGTTGATTTTTAATTTATTTGTCTCTATTTATGATAATGAATACCAGACACAAAGAAATTACAAATCAACCTAGCTAGGTTAAAATCATTTTGACCTGAAATCAAAGTATGGCTGGCATAGTGTTGAGAGCACTCACCTCCCACCAATGTGTTGCCTTAGGTGGGTGAGAGGGTGAGCTATAGACAAGGGTTGTACCATCTTCAAGTAAGACATGCCTTTTAGTGGGTCACACTGCTATGTCATTAGCTTCCATAAATGGGGTGCCAGGCAGGACATCTATGTCTACATTCTCCACAACTAGACCTTCAAAGGCAAAATTGTGTCTTCCCCATGTGATTGAGAGGGGGGTCTCTCCAACTAACTACTTTGAGGGGTGAGGAGCCATCTGCTTGGTGGGCGGCTTGGGAGGTACGCTCTATGTGGACATGGAGCTCTCTGACGAGGGAGAGATGGATCATATTCCCTGTGACTCCACTGTCTATTGTTACATGGGCTGGGGTGTGGCCATGAAACATATCCATGTACAGATGAGACTGGCGCGTTTGAACGCAAAACATGGCAGATGCGGTCTTGGAGGGTACATCTTCTACTTCTTCTGGTGAGATGTGGGGATACCCGATGGGTGTGTCTTCACACTCATCTTCCAAAATGCCGACAATCTGTCTAGCCTTGGCCATGTAGCGACGATCTTGGTCAGGGAGATAGTATTTGAGGAGGGCAAAACTTTTGAGGTCAAAATTGCATGGTGGGAATTTAATTAGGGCAATAAATGCATGGACTATAGGTGTGGCGAGGCACACAGTGATTTTGGATTGGAGTGATCAGGAACTGGCTGAGGGCAATGGATGTGAAGAAGAACAAGAGGATGACGATGTTTGGGGAGTTCCACAAGAATGGGAGTGTAGCTGGTTGTACATGAAGAGGGAGGATGGTGGGAGAGGATTGGTGAGTGTGCATGATTCTGTGAAAGAGAAGGAACTTGGCCTTGTTTGTCAAGGCGAGTGACAAGTGGATGTTGAAGGTTGTTGGATGTTGCAGGTGGGATAAACAAAGCATGAGTACAAGAGGCTACTGGAGAAGGCAGAGAAGGAGACATTTCGACAGAAGCAGTTGCATGGGAAGTTTATGAAGGATGTCAGTGAAGTGGCTGATGAGAGGTCGTGGTGGTGGATTAGAGCTGGGTATTTGGGGAAGTGCATGGAGAGGTATGTTACCGAAATAAGAATATTTATAATTTGATAATAAAAAATTAATATATAAAAGTGTTTGAAAAAATAGATGGAGAGGTATGTTTTTGCTGCTCAGGAGCAGGCTTTGAAACAAGGATTGACAGTGTGCAGTGTGTGGCAAGAAGGTGGAGTCGGTTGGGCATGTGGCAATTAGTGGTTGTACTGGTTTGGTGGAGAGGGAGTATCGGAGGAGGCACGATCAGATGGGTTTGAGGGTGTACTGCAAGCTTTGTCATGAGTATGGTGTAAAGTGTGCTGATGTGTGGCATAACGAGGTTTAGGATCAGGTGAGGCTGTCAGAGGATGGGAATAGGGAGATCTGGTGAAATAGGAGCATTGAGACAAACTCAGAAGGTGGAACATTACTATCACAGTGGTGGATTGAGCAGCTCAGGAGTGGACGGTTGTCAATTTCTTGGTGCCTTGAGATAAGAACTTGGTGACTAAAGAGGATGAGAAAATCACCAACTACTCTCCTGTTGCAAGGGAAATCAGGAAGATGCATTGGGTGTTGACGAAAATTGTGCTCTTGGTGGTTGTTTGTTTGGGTGTCTTTGTCTGGTTGGTTCAAGGGTTTTAATTGTGAAAGACCACTTGGGATTGCGGGTGTGTTGGGAGGAACGCAGGGCTCTGCAGTCATTGGGACCACCCTAATCCTCCAGAGGACTCTTAGTCTCTATACCCCAAGCCCGGGGCCAAGGCTAGGCAGTGTTTATTCCCGCCGAATAGGCCATTTTCAAAAATACCATCATTCAGCTTGATAGGCCTATTGAATACAATCTCCTTGCAGGTTGTTCTTTTCACAGAAAGTCATGAATTATTATTATAATTCTTCATAATAATTATAATTATATTTTAATTTCTAGGCATACTTTATTCTGGCTTAGCAGATGGCAGAATTGTCAAACTAGAAGACAACAAAGTCATAGATGTTGTTCAAACTGGCAAGCCACCTTGTGGTGAGTGTGAGCAATAATAAAATCTGACACCTATCCTATTTGACTAGAAAGGCTTTGTATTATAGAAATGCAATGAGATGATTTTTTTCTCATAGTGCAAGCGAGAGTTATCTTTCTATCTCACCCATGATTCACTGCATGTCTTAGGAAATACTAACTCTGTACACTTTGTGTTTGCCTTTTGAAAAAAGGTCTGTTTCATGTATTTGTGAGATCAAAGGCAGTATAGAATTAAATAGATAATAATATTGTACTATTAGTTTTTCCAGAATTAAGTGGGATGCCTTGTGTTTAATCCACAAAAAAATGAGAATATTATTCACTAGTTTTCTGTGGTCCACATATATTGAAAAACTGCCCTCTTTCTTGACTACAGGCCTTGGGCTGAATTTGAGGTCTCTGGCACAAATTTTCCCATGAATACACACCTCCAGAAGGTAAATAACAGACATTGCTGAATTGTTCAATTAGCTTCAAAGTGCTGGTTTTGGCTGACTATCAAGTCATATGACAATCACACCATTGCCTTCTTTAAGACAGTGGAGTTGATAACTGAAGGTGATTTAGTCAATGTGATGGAGTCCAGCATTTAAGCCTTCACATTTAATTGACAGTTGGTCATAACCTTGGTCAATGTTTATATAAAGTCATAGTTCAGTGCAAAAATGAAGTGCTAAATAACAATGCAAAGTCCAACCCTTAAATGTTGTTTGTCCATGGATACGATGAGGACCATCTACATGTACACATCCTATGGAGGGGTGAAGGTGAAGATAATGATGAATGATAAGGGTGATGATGATGCCAATTTTGGAGGACGGCATTGGGCATGTGGAGCGGATGCGATGTGATGAGAAATTCGTTTTCTGTGCGGCCGCAAATGGCTGGTAAGGCCAATCGGCACCCAGAACAGTCTTGGGCAGTGGGGGCAAGGGATGATGGAGACAGTGGCTGGTGTGGTGGTGCCTTTCCTGACTTGTCTGCGCTGCTCAGCTGCTGTGGTCATGTTCGCTTCGCAGGCTTTGGCGCCACGCTTGATGGCTCCATGCCACTTGTCTCTATCTTGAGCCACTTGCTTCCAGTCAGTGTGCTCAATCCCAAAGGCCTTGAGGGAGACCTTCAGGGTGTCTTTGAAGCGCTTCTTCTGTCCTCCTTGGGAGCATTTGCCTTCTAAAAGTTCCGCGAACAAAATTTTCTTTCGTAGTCGGTGGTCTGCCATGCGAGCCACATGCCCAGCCCAGCGGAGCTGGGACTGCATCAGAATGGTGTAGATGCTGGGGAGGTCTGCATGGATGAGGACCTCGGTGTCGGGAATTTTTTCCTGCCACTTGATGCCGAGAATCCTCCTAAGACAGGTGGTGTGGAAGTGGTTCAGCTTCCTTGCATGCCGCTGGTAGACTATCCATGTTTCACAGCGGTAGAGAAGGGTGGTGAGGACTGCAGCTTGGTATACCTTGATCTTGGTTTCGGCTGTGATGCCTCTCCGATTCCAGACCTTTTTGTTGAGTCTGCCAAAAGTGGCACTCGCTTTAGCGAGTCTGGCATTCAGCTCATCGTCTATGATGACGGGTCTCGCGAGGGTACTGCCGAGGTAGGTGAACTTGTCCACCATGTTCATGACTTCAGTCTTCTTAGTGCTGATCGTCAGGCCAAATTGTTTTCAGGCCTCTACGAACTTGTCAACCCTATGCTGCACGTTGGCTTCTGAGGCAGCGTTGAGGGTGCAGTCATCAGCAAGCAAGAAATCATTGATGGTGCTAACCTTTACCTTGGTTTTTGCTTTGAGCCTCCTGAGGTTGAAGAGTGAGGGGTAAGTGCGGTATTTGATACCAATGCCGACCACCGAATCCCTGAAAGCATGAGACAGCATTGTGGAGAACATGAGACTGAAGAGTGTTGTAGCCAGGAGACATCCCTGCTTCACTATGTTTGTGACAGGAAATGCTTTTGATGTTTCCCCATTGTCCTGAACACGCGCCAGCATGCCATCATGAAACTGTCTGACGATGGTGGTGAATTTGTCAGGGTGTCCGTCTTTCGCATGACTCTCCAAAGGCCATCTCTACTGACAGAGTCAAAGGCCTTGGTCAGATCGACAAAGGTGGATTACAGGTCAGCATTCTGTTCTTGACATTTCTCTTGGAGCTGTCTGGCAGCGAACACCATCTCAATAGTTCTTTCCAGAAACCACACTGACTTTCTGGTAGGAGTCCTTGCTCAAGATGGTCATTGAGGCGGTTCAGCAGGACTGTGGCCATGATCTTGCCTGCGATAGGTAACAGGGAGATTCCACGATGGTTGTTGCAAGCTTGGCGGTTTCCTTTCCTTTTGTAGAGGTGTATAATGGACGCGTCCTTGAAGTCTTTCGGCACTGATTCCTTCTCCCACATGATCTGGACGAGAGTCAGAAGCTTGCCTGTCAGGGCCGTACCACCCTCCTCTCTTTGCAGGATCTTGTCCTTTTCTGTGATAAGCATGGTGCAGTCCGCACAGAGTAGCCTGCACTGGTGGGGCCGTAGACTTCCGTAAGGCTGCTGTAGAAGTTCTTCATGTCCTTCCTGTCTGCAAAGCCTTGGATCTCGTCAGCTGTTGCACTCAGCCAGGAGTCTTGCATCTCGCGCAGTTTGAGCTGGACAGTGCTGAGGATGCTCCTCAGTGCGTCTTTCTTGGCTGTTGATGTTGTGTCCTGGATGTGGGCGAGGTGAGCAGCACATTTCTGCTCCAGCATGGGTGTGATGTCGGAGTGGTTTTCGTCTAACCAATCCTTGTGCTTTCTTGTAGGGGGTCCCAGACACTCCATGGCTGTGTTATACACTGTCTCATGGAGAGAGGTCCATGCTGCTTCAATGTCCTGCTTGTCCAGAGGGATGGCATCCAACCATTCTTCCAAGGTATCAACAGACACTTTCTTGGTGAGTCTTTCAGCTTGGTGATGTTAATTCGCTTTGGTGCCTTCTTGCCTTGCGATCTTCTCTTGGGTTGCACGTGGATGTTGAGCTTGGACACAATGAGACGGTGGTCTGTCCAACATTCTACAACACACATGGCCTTGGTGATCCTCACATCCTGCCTGTCCCTCTTCCTGACGATGACATAGTCTATCAGATGCCAATGCTTTGAGCGGGGGTGCATCCAGGATGTCTTGTTCCGGGCAGGGAGGTGGAAAACAGTGTTGGTGATCAGGAGGTCATGCTTGGCGCAGGTCTGGAGGAGCAAGAGGCCGTTGCTGTTGCACTTGCCTGTCCCATGCTTGCCCAGCACACCTTCCCAGGAGCTGCTGTCACATCCCACTCTTGCGTTGAAGTCACCAAGAATGATGAGCTTGTCAGAAGCTGGAACAGCGGAGATGACAGCATCGAGGTCTTCATAGAACCTGTCTTTGGTTGGTCATGGTGGGTGTATAGCTGATGACGATGGTGGCAAACTTCTTTCCATACATGTAGGAGAGGGGGAGTCTCATGGTCGCAAGGTGGTCGTTCACCCCTTTCGGGGCGCGGGCTAGCTTGCTCACGAGAGAGGTTCTGATGGTAAAGCCAACTCCTGCTTCGCGTCTCTCCTCGGGCGCTCATCCACTCCAGAAGAAGAAGTAGCCTGAACTCCTCTCTGTTAGTTCTCCCTCATCTGCCAGCCTGGTCTCACTGAGGGCGGCAATGTCAGTCTTGTATCTGGCGAGTTCATCGGCAATGAGCGCAGTTCCTCTTTGAAGGGATGTCTCAGTCATCCTGATCAAGTAGTGTGCTGACATTCCACGTGCCTGTTTTCAAGGGTATAATCTCACTTTTCTTTGTTTTTTGACCGCATTGAGGGGGTCCCTGTCAACAGCAGTAAGCCAGCAAGGAAAGGTGAGGAGCAGGCAATGTTTAGGGCACCTTTTCAAGCCCCTTTCTCATGCCAGGGAGGTGAGCAGTGCTATCCTGAAGAGGGCTGCTCAGACACTCAGATGGCTGCCGGACTCCACTTCTGCTCCAGTCAGTGAATAACGACCCAATGGCCTGAGTTGCCTGTGCGCAGGTCTGTGGCTACGACTGCCAGTGTGCCCCACACCTGTCGTTTCATCGCTAATCTGTCGCCACAGGACTTTGGGAGGATGAAGATGAATGAATGATGCGAGATGAAAGATGAGAGATGATTTGTGCTTGACTTTGTTTAAAGTAAGGTAGGTTTGCGCAAAGCCAGCCTCACTCTCTCATTTCGACGAGCCTGACCCAGCAGCAAGACAAGGTCAAGACGGCTGGAGACCCACCAGGATGCAGGAGCTGCCAGAAGGTGATGAGTATGCCATCCAGCTGCCTTCGGGGCCCACACACTGATTTTCTGTCAGGGTTTACTCCCTTAGCATTTGACCAACCAAGACCGCCCTGCAAGGCAACAGGAGACTTGTTGGGGGCGGGTCGTCTGTATTCCGAACAGGCGCTAACCACAGGTGCTAACCACCTGCCACATTTCCAGTTCTTGCTTTTCTAAGCCCAAAAATTTAGACAGTTGTGAATATGTGTGCGACACAGGCTACCTTTTGTCTTAATGCTTAATACTTTCTTAATCCATTGACTCCTAGGACTGGGACTTCATATTCTACTCTGTCTAATGCCAGATAATTTTACTCATTAATGGAGGTGGTCAATGGGTTAATCAAAGGTAAAAAAAGTTTGTTTCCTTGCATTACAGGCACTCCAGAACTTGAACCAACCTGTGGTCGTCCTTTAGGGATGCGTTTTGACAGATATGGAATCAATCTCATAGTTGCAGATGCTTATTTTGGTTTACTTGAAGTGAACACAAGAGCCAGAACTGTTAATACACTTGTGCCTCCATCACCAGGTGTAAATGGGAAGCCATTTCGATTTGTTAATGACTTAGACATAGGCCGTGATGGGACCATTTACTTCACGGATTCAAGTACCAAATGGCAGCGACGACAAGTGGCTTATGCAGTGTTTGAACAAGAAGCAAGTGGAAGATTAATGGCATATCATCCAAAAACAGGAGACCTGGAAGTTTTGTTGGAAGGGCTGTACTTTGCTAATGGAGTCCAACTGTCTCCTGAAGGAGACCATCTCCTTGTAGCAGAAACTACATCAGCAAGGATAATTAAGTATGAATACTCACATTTTGTACATAAACTTCAACACTTTTGTTACTATTGTAAACTGTAATATGCTTTTGCATAAGTATCCTTTTACTTTAATATATTAATTGTGAAATAATAAGCAGTTTAAATTAATGGTAAAATACTCTGGCGTTAGACAGAGTAAAGTCTGGCCAGTTTAGGCCGGTTTGGACACCAAAGGGTTAAAGAACATTTCTATATAAAGTCCAAGGACCAAGGTCTTTCGAAAAGACCAATATTTCAAGAAGTCTGTAGCCCCTGTTCTGTCACAAAAACACATCACCACCCTTCTTTTACTAGTATTCCAGAGATGTCAACTCCTGGAGATCTGGGGTTAATCTTCCCCCCCCCCCCCCCCCCCCTTCCCCATCTAACCTCAACAAAAAAATTGACCAGGTTCCCACAAAATGTCAAATTGCAAGGCACACCTGGAAAAGTGGGCAGAGAGGAATGATTTTCATCTTTTGAACCATATGATTTCTAATCTGCCTAAATTCCCGGGGGTGGTAGCATAACAGCTCCTTCTGTATGGAAGACAAATCTTACCCGCCATAGGATTAAAATCCTGTATAAAATTAATGCACTCACAAGTTGGCACAGCCAGAAACTTGTGGATTCTGGGGAAATTAAAATTATGATAGCTTACAGCAGAGAAAAGGTGCAAAGTCACTTTATGCGGGTCAGATTTGGTGACCCATATGGGAGACCGGGAGATTTTTTCAGTCCTGGAACACTCCTGGATAATCCGAGTTGACATAGAAGGTATTAATTTAAACATGTTCAAAACTTGTTAGATTTCAGATTCAAAATTCTGAAGCTAGCTGCTGTTCTGTTTCATATCTAACCTACATGGTTTTCTTGTTAACTTTTTTTTGTTACCTGTGCACACAACATGGGTAGCTCCGCCTATTAAAAATATTCAAATTATAACATAGCCTGCTATTTAACAATTATTTCATGAGCCCACGTTGGATATGAGGTGGTAAATAGCCAAAAAAGGCGCCAAGTTGGCGATTACCAATCTCGTATCCAACAAGGGGGAATGGAATAATTGTTTTATTAAATTCTCAACCTTCAGTTTTGCTAAATTTTATTTAAGTTTAAGAAACGATTGGAAAGTGATTTTATGCAGAGGCACATTTGCTGCATTCATTTCCATAATTATAAGGTCAAACCCAGGTATAATGGTAAGAGGCGAGGTGGCCTCATGGTTAGTGCGCTCGACTCCGGATCGAGTGGTCCGGGTCGGGACCTGGCCGGGAACATTCCGTTCTTCAGCAGGACACTTTACTCTCACGGTGCCTCTCTCCACCCAGGTGTATAAATGGGTACCGGCATAATGCTGGGGGTAACTGTGCGATGGACTTGCATCCCATCCATGGGGGAGTATAACTACTCCTAGTCACTTCATGCTACGGAAACCGGAGGTAAGCGCCGGCCTGATGGGCCTTCTGGTTCATAAGCAGTGACTTTACCAGGTATAATGGCTGGTAAACAAGATCCAGTGAACCAATGAGAAAGCTGGAACTGCATTATTGAGAATTTAATAATTTCTCTTATGTATTTCTAATCACCTCATCTCTGTTATGCGTCATTTCGCTCTTCATGTCATCAGAAAGCTGGTCAGTGATGACGTTAGCGCGTAATTTAATTTCAGCCAATCAGTATTTTGCATCCAAAATTTGGAAGCAACATTCTAAATTCAAAGGTATGTGTGCAGGCTCTCCCTTTCTCACTCCCCCCACAAAGAGAGAGCCTGCTTGCAGGCAGACCCCGTTGAAGTCCTGAATTTTTCAGGCTTCTCTACGCAATTGCAAAAATTGTGCTCATAACTGCGAAGATCATAGCTTCACTTGAGTTCTTAAACCAGTAATATTGTAGTGTAGAGTGTGCACATTTCAGATATCCTACATTGTGTTGTGCATTGTATTGTATTGTATTGATGAGTTAATACATTCACAATGTATCAACTCCAGTGCCAATAATTATTGTCCAACCCATTAGAAATATTGTTTCTAAGGAAAATACCATGCATCATTAAATTTTCTAAAAAGATTCTTGCCTTATGTTGAGGTCATATTAGAGAGCTTTAGATTCTAGGACAAGAACGACTATGAGTATGAGATTTTCTCAATGAACAACAGTGAGCGAGCGCTAACCAGCATCATTTTGGCAGGGAAAACGTGATACCGTCGTCATTTTAGTACGAGGTTTTGCAAGAATGTTGTCGTGTCAAACCAAGTCAACAACACGGTAGCAGTTTGGCAATTTTCTATCGGCAAAAAAGGTTAAGTTACCAGCAATAAAAATAACTGAGGAACCTACACTGCTAACAAAGCGTAAGATTAATCGTCCGGGTTATAAATCTTCTCAGAATTTTTGCTAAAGCCGGGCAGTCAAATCTTGTACTCATTCTCGTCCTCGTCCTAGAATCTAAAGGTCCCTATTCTCTGTTTGCAAAACGACGTGGAAGGCCTCAGAAACAATATTGTTGTTATTATTTTTATGTTTTGCATCAATTTTGAATAATTCATGTGAAGTGTAAAGTGTGGACTGAGCATTTAGGTATTTTTTCCCTTTTTGTTTGTGAAGGTATTACATCAAAGGGGAACATGAAGGCAAATGGGAGGTGTTTGCACAAAACTTACCTGGATTGCCAGATAACATACGATTGAGCAGCCGTGGGGGATATTGGGTGGGATTGGCAATGAGCCGAACAGAAATGATTGACCTGTTGGCAAAGTACCCCAGAGCAAAAAACTTCATACTTAAGGTAACTAAAATAACACGATTTTTTATCCCTTGAACTAGATCTTGAGTAGTGCAAGAGGTTTTCCTTTAACAACCTAAGTGCTAATTAAAATAACTTAGCAAAATGCAAGTTGTCCCTTACTGTCTGAAGAAAAAATGGAGTTTTATTTAGCTTGAGAATTAATTTTGAATATACTTTACTGAGCACCTCTACCCTATTTAGTCACATTTGAGAAACACAGTTTGCTTTATAGCCATCACACGAGTCAAATTTAAGTTGTTGTCAAATGGTGCCCAAATTTCGCACAGTGAACTGCAACATCAGTTCTATTACCCTTTCAAATAACGTTGGCAAGACACACTAGTCTTACATTTGCCCTCCTCAACCTCCTACAACCTCAATTTTGCACAAAACTTGCTTTTGGATGAGTTCAATAGACCTTTTTTCAGTTATTTGCTTAGTTACCTGGCCTTCAAATGAAAGTGAGGCTGGAGTTGATCCTATTATGACACAGACCTCCCTCCTTTTCTTATGTTCACCCATTCACATCTCAAGCACCATAGACAAGCAGAATCATCTGGTGTTAGACAGAGTAAAATCTATTACAATCACATGTAAGTGTCACTCTCAGGGGTCAATGGGGCAATGATGTTGTTTTCTTGCTAATGAGTTGGAATTTACATTAAATTTTAAAAAACAGTTAGGCTTCTATCAAAACAATGTCAACTCTAGCCTCACTTTCATTCATTGGCCAGGTAACTAAGCACACAAACAGGTATATTCTGAAGTTTAGTGATTTTAGGAGAGCAGCAAAGCATATGACCCTACAGTATTAGAACACTGACTCTTTTCTTAAATGTACTCAGGTGTTTTCTTTGCCATGGTTAACAAGTTTTTACATTGGTCAAAGACACAACCTTCTTCTGGAACTGGATGAAAATGGTCAGATTATAAGAAGTTTGCATGATCCAACTGGCAGCGTTGTTCCTGATGTCAGTGAGATACACGATGAAGGTGACGAGTTATGGTTTGGTTCATACAAGTCCAAGTTCATAGGCTGGCTGGATCTTAAGGAGTGATTTCATAACCAGTCAGAACTCTATCACACCTGGATGCCAGACATGCAGGCATTAGATAAAGCTGTAGAAAACTAGTACGTAACTAGCTGTTCGTAAGTTAGTGCACGATTCTGCGAAAAAAGAATGAAGGGAGCAGCAGTGTTGAGTAAAGCAGCATTTAATAAAGGAGGTGTGGTTAATTGGCATTCTAAGGGATTGGGTATGTAATGAATACACTGAAAGTATCGGTACATGTAAACTACCGGTAATAGGGCTATGTCATCCTGAATCCATGCCCCGGGATTCTTGTACTTGTTTGTGTGCCGACATTCCAAGTAGTTATGTGATGTAAACTGTCTATCAACAATCCAGATTATTATTAATTGGTTAAACAGAAAACTGGAAATTTATTCAGATGCTCTCTTTCTTCATAATTATAATCTCAAATTCGCAGGAAGCTAGAAGACAGCAAAGAATGCAATGTGGTGTAAAATGCACTTGCAAAGTTTTTTTTACATTCGTCATTCATTGCTAGCAATAGTGTCAGAGATTTGAAGGGAAAAGCCTGAAACATCCTGATTGGAACATTAAAGGAACATTATTTACGTGTCTAGTCGTCCTAGTGCTGGAGCACTAATTGGGGACACTGTAAACTGAAATTAACGAATATTAACGCAAATCAAGTCAAATGTTGGTTTTTGAGGAGAGGGGAAACCGCAGTACCCGGAGAAAACCTCTCGATGCAGAGTAGAGAACCAACAAACTCAACCCACATATGACGCCGGATCTGGGAATCGAACCGGGGCCACATTGGTGGGAGGTGAGTGTTCTCACCACTGTGCCAACCCTGCTCCCTGTATTAACCCTCTGACACCCAAACTACTTGTGCAGACCTTATTTTGTGCCATCATTAAGCCAGTACAGATTTCAAAACAGAAAACTTTGACCATGACACATGTTTTTAATCCCCATTTATCCCAGAGCTGCATGTCAAATTTGACATAACCCTGGAAGCTCTTCACTTCCTTGAGTTATTCCTTAAAATGCTATAACGCTACCAACTGCTACTTGAGCTTTGTATAAATATTTTAAGATATCACTGAAAAAGTTTCATTTTCTAGAGATTGTTTTTATATACAAATGCAAACTACTTTTCTTATAACTTTGCTCAATGGTGAGAGGAGTTGGACCTTTTCACAAAATTAAACAACATAATACAACAAAATGATCTGATATGAATGAAGCATGCCATATTGCAAAAAAAAAAAAGAATGTTGCTTCTGAAGGCTGTCACAAATACCTAATGTCCCAAGACACCATTATTAGTTTTAATTTGTTAAATTACAAATTAAACCTCCTTTTCCAGGTAAAAAAAAATGTTAAAGAGACAATTCTGAAGGATTTTTGGTTCAAAACTAGCCAAAATTTTTCACGACCTCTCTTTTTACCACATTCTGCTTCATATAATTATTAAGAAACAATGTTAATACAAAAATATGTTGGTTCCACAATTAAAACTATTTTTTTGTTTCCTTAAACCTTTGACACCCAAACCAGCCTGAACCGGTTAGACTTAGTATATTGCTCTGTCTAACGCCAGGCGATTTTACTGTCAAATATTATGGGGAACCCCCCGGAAGTCAACGGACCAACTGTTTCAGTACAATAAGCAAAACAGACACCAAGATTTCATGCTTAGTGAAAGAAATGAATTTGGAAATAACTTCTTAATCTCTAAAGGCGTGACATCAACATTTTTTTTACGTGAATGGTTATGCATAATTATGTGCCACCCAGTTCACTTGTCTTCTGCATATAGTTCCGTGGGATACTCATGAGGGTATTTTGCAATGTGATCCATACATTCCTGGTATTGTTGTTGCAGTCGATTGGGCAATGTGTCGTATACATCCGTAAATAAATCTTTGATTGGGGGTTTAAGTGCTTTCTCAGCTCTTGAAAATGCCTGCATTGTTTGGTGACGAGCTTCTCTTTTCCAGTCCTCCTCCAAATCATTGTTCCACCACCCTTTATGCTCTAAGTAAAGTCTGAAAAACAAATGACAATATGACACTGACACTAAACTTGAAAAACTTGAAAAGGAGCTAGTGAGAAGATTGCAGATTCACCTGGTTTCTGTAGCATTAAGTATGGTGGAGAGTACATGTACAGCGTATAGCTTCTTCCACATGGGTGATTATTTTTATTTTATTTTTTTGTTTGGCCACCGTATGCATGTCGGATCATGTTGAATGATTTTGAATGATGTCGAAATAAGTGTTGACTATGTGTGCACACCTGAGTCTTCCTATGGGATGATCCTCCTTGTCCCAGTAGTTCACCTCTTTCAGTGAGCGGTACACTGATGAATCATCACTGGTGCTGTGGTGGCCAATCCTGTCAAAAGGAATAAATTGGTGCTAGGGGCTTTGCTCTTAGAGCATACATGTACTTAAAGCTTCATGAAGGCTTGTTAATTAAAGCATTCTTTGACAGTGGTAAAAAAATCCTGGTAAGATCTTGGAAGATCACAATGTAATCACACAACAAGAGTGACTAGACTGCTAGCAGTCCTTTTTGGTCACACAAGTGAGCTGAAGAGCTGAGGGGAGAATGGGGAGAGAAAGAAAGCATTGTAGACTCACATTAGTATAATTATTAGGTGATTAATGAAAATTCTCTGGGCTGATTGGTTTGCAGTTGAGTTGATTATTACAAAAGAATTTTCAAATAATCACCTAATTGAGTACAGTGTAATTATACTAAAACAACAATATTATTCACCTCGCCTTCCGCAAATAATTGCTAATTGTTACATGTTTGGCATAAATCATGTAAATGTAATTTTCTTAATCAAGGGGACATGTTTAACTAAATTTATTTTATATTATATTTTTATATTATTTTAGTGTAAATTTACTGAGTGTACATTGTAAAGTGCAATAATTTGAACATTTGCTGAAAATTGCACTATATAAATCAAGTATTATTAGAGTGGTTTTCAATTGAGTGTCGAAAGTAATTAGATAATTACTTTGGTTCATGCAGATTACTTCACTCAGTGATTGGTTCAAATTTCTCGCACCAAGTTTTCCAACCAATCAGAAGTGAAACTAAAACCAATCGTCGCTCGCGCGTGCACGTTTTCCCGCGCTTTGTATCGGCTACATGTAATTACTTCGAGTTTTGATTGGTTTACTGGGTTGTCTCCGTCCTTTTTGATTGGCCAAAGTAATTACTTTGGTTTTGGTTTTATAACACTCACTTGAAACTCGCTCTATTAAGTAATAGAGCGAATTTCTATTGAGTTTCGTAAAACCAAAACCAAAGAAATTACTGTGGCCAATCAAAAAGGACAGGGACAATCCGGTAAACCAATCAAAAATCAAAGTCATTACCCGTAGCCGACCAAAGCACAGGAAAATGTACACACGCAAGCCACGATTGGTTTTGGTTTCACTTCTGATTGATTGAAAAAGTGGTGCGAGAACTTTGAACCAATCACTGAGTGAAGTAATGCAAAACCAAAGCAATTCGCTAATTACTTTCGACACTCAATTGAAAACCGCTCTATCATTAAAAATTAATAAACATTATCATCATCATCTAACCTGTATGTCATGGCTTCAACTAAAACTGGTCTTTGTTGATTGACAGCAATCTCACGAGCTGCTTTGGTGACATTATAAACTGCAAAGACATCATTTCCATCCACACGAATTGCCATCATTCCATAGCCTCTGCCTCGTCCAGCTGGTTTTCAATTAAGTTAGAAAAAGATCAAGAATAACATTGAAGAATCCTGATGAGGATAAAGCTGCAGTTGAATCTGTTGATTTTAGTGTTATGACAAACCATGAAGGACCCAATCAATTTTGTTTTGCTAATTAAAAGAAGAAGAAAAAAAACTAACCACTAAAATGTCAAGAATTATATCATTATGGTAGAACTGCAGCAGTGTCACCTAAACCTTAGTTACATGTACATTAAAGTTAGATCTATGGATAATTTATGGCTATTGCCTCCAATGAGTCCTTGTAGCTCGGCACAATAGAGCAGTCAAACAATTTACATAAACTCCTGCAAAAAATCATCCCACTTCCCAAACATTTTATTTTTAATATCGTAAAACATACTGTATTTGTGTTGTGGGGGTGGAAGAAAGTGGAATCTCAATAGATTTACCGAAACATTTACAATGTATCCGCTCACAGTCATGAAAGAAAATAAGAAAAGGCTAAAACTAGAATGGAGAAAAATACATGTATCCAGATGACATTCTACCCACCTATTCCGTCTCCATTGTACTGCTCATTAGTTGGAGTAGATATAGCATAGCCATTGTTACGACTGTTGAAATAGAAGTTACTTTGTTTCAGGACCTTAAAATAGTATGCAGATTAAAGTACACACTGCACAATTAAGAATTAAAATTAACATTTTATAGAAGGTCAATTTTACCAGAAGAAAATAACAGGTACTTCAAGAGTAGCGGCAAAATTGAATGCTGCATGAGCATCACCCTCACTTGCAGCTCCTTCACCAAAGTAGCAAATAACACAATTTCCAGTCCCTGCTCTCTTGACTGCATAACCATACCCTGATGCTGAAAAAGCAAAGTGGTAAATTTACTGGGAGAAAAATTTGTTCAGTCTCTGATTAATTATGGATTGTACAATCAATTAAAATGAGGGTTATTGTAAATGATGTTGTGCCCAGATAATATTATTCTGCATATTTTAGGTAAGATCCTTTTAAGTAGGGGCAGTCGATGGACATTCACTCCATGACTTAACTTGCATTTGCGAACATTTTGCGAACCTAGTATGTGCGATCCAATTTGTGAATGGCAGACATGGCCACAGACCCCACAGATATAGCCTGAAGGTTCTGATGCTACTGCCTTTGCAACAGCCTTCGTCTTCGCTCTCTTTGCGCCGAGTTTGGCATTCAGCTTTGTCTTCCCTGCTCGGAGTGCCCTACTACACATGGTCTTCCATTTGCCTCAATTTGAAGCAAGCAATTCCCAGTTGTCGGTGGACAGACCAATTGCAAGCATGTTTCTCTTGCTGACATCCCTGAAGCATGGTTTAGGTCTGCCAACAGGCTTACACCCAAGTCCCAGCTCGCCACACTAGAGGTCTTTTGGGATTTGCCTATCATCAGTTCGTTGGACATGACCCAACCACCTCAGTGTACGATGTCCAAGGATGGTTTACATCAAGGAAATACCTGCTGTATCATGTACGGCACTGTTGGAGACCTTATCCTTCCATGTGGAAGGTGTGAAAGTGCTTCTCCTGCTCAGCATAGGTGGTCCAGGACTCACAGTACTGTTTTAAAGTAAGGTGCTCACGATGCAGGCACTATATCTAGACAGCAATGTTATTTTAGTCTGGGTGGTGAGTTTCTTGTTCTCCCACACTTGAGCAGAAAGCTTGGCCATGTTGGTTGCAGCCTTACCAAATGAGCTCTTTTTTCTGAGCCCCACATTGAGAGGGATTGTCAGGTGGTAGAGCCAAGATAAGTAAACTGCGAGACAACAACCAGGGTGTACTGGAGGAATCAGGTCCAGCCTCGGAGCCTTGGCACATGTCTTTCATCTTCTTCAGGCTAATGCTGAGGCTGAAGTCCTCGCATGCATTAGAGAACTGATCAACCACAGCAATGTCTGGATGATTATGTTCCACTTCTGTGTTGTCTCAATGCTCCTATCGCAACAGATCTCTGCACTGTCATCCTCTGAAACCCTCACCTGATGTAGAACCTCCTCATACACATCAGCACACTTCACACCATACTTCAAACAAAGCTCCCAGTACAACCTCAAACCCATCCAATCATCCCTTCTCTGATAATCCCTTTACACTATACCAGTAGAACCACTTGCCACATGCCCAACTGTCTTCACCTCTTTGCCAAAATATTATTATACTCTACAATTCGGATGTAAGTCCAATCATGGCCTGAGAAAACCTATTTGAGGCAGAGCCTGCTCCTGAACAGAAAAAAAAAACCCCTCAAAAAACATACCCCTCAATGCTCTTCTCCAAATTCCCAGCATTAAGCCACTGCCACAACCTCTCAGCCACTTCACTGACATCCTTCATAATGCAACCGTTTCTGTCAAAATGTCTCCTTCTTTGCCTTCTCCAGGGGCCTCTTGTACTCATTCTTTGTTTATCCCACCTGTAACAACTCTTCAACAACCTTCAACATCCACTTGTCATTCACTTTGACAAACAAGGCCAAGTTCCTCCTCTTTCACAGAATCCTACACACTGATCAATCCCCTCCTTCCCCATCCTTCTTCTTGATGTACAACCAGCTACACTCCCATTCTTGTGGAACTCGGCAAACATCGTCATCCTCCTTCTCCTCTTCACATCCATTGCCCTTAGTTCCTGATCACTCCAATCCAAAATCACTGCTCTGTGCCTGACTACACCTATAGCCCACACATTTATTGCCCTAATCAAATTCCCACCATGCAACTTTCACCTCTCTCCACCAGTTTTGCCCTCCTCAAATAATCCCCATTGTCCTTCATCCACACCCTCCAAGTGAACACACCAAGTATTTACAACCATTCTCGTCAACCTCTCTCATCACCTGACCATCTGGCAACACAATTCCTTTGCAATAAACCTTCATCCCCTCATGCTTCCAAACTGGATCTTCCTCTTCAACAACAAACTCACTGCAACCATCCCCTTCTTGACAACCTCATGCCCCCTATTCAACTGACCCATCACTTTCCTTCCAAGCACCGTCCCCTTCCTCATCTCCTCAAACTTTGCCAAATCCTGCCACCATTCCGCTATCCTCTTCTCAATCTTTCTTTGCCACCTGGATTTCTTCTTCTTGAAGTTGTTACCTTTCTTCTTCCCTATCAGCCCCAATCTGCCCACGTGACCCAGTACACAAAAGCCTTTTGATCTTTGATACTATCCTTCACAAGATTATGCATTAGCCCTTCCACAACCTTCACTTCTCCATTCACTTTCCTACTATACTGAGCCTTCAAACTAGGAACGTCAACCCAGCGACTCGTCACTAACAAAGACTACTCTCATCTTCTGACACACCACCTCACTGCTTGCCATTCTAAGACCATCATCATTGAGAATAATTATTGTAACCAACTTCTCCACAACCACTTTATCCTCTCCATTGATGCCATCCTTTTTTCCCTTACCATCCTGTCCTCCAGCCCTCTCTTTGCCCTCAGCACCAAAACAATCCAGCTTCTCCACCTTGATCCCTCTGTTGATAACATACCTCAACCACCAAGTCTTCCTTCTCCCCATCTCCACCTTCAGCAATCAATCTACCTCACTCTCAGATTCATGTCCTTCACACACAGCCTGACTCTAAAACAACAACACCTGCACCAGACTCCCATCCTTTCCCACGTTCAGAATCAAGTCCTACAAACTGTTCCTCATGATCACTTTTTCCAACTCATTTTACTCGGCTTCACTGATCACCATCTTCTCCTGATTGACACCAACCTCCTTTTTTAATACCACCTTCTCAATCTTAGCCCCTTATCATCTTAGCTAACAGATTATTCAGCTAGATGCACTTCAACTGGGAGCTCAAACTGGGTTCTTCCCACACACTGAAACCCTTCACGTCTTACAAAGCCTTAACCTTCTTGATATAATCCCCACATATTCTTCTACCACTCTTGACAAAACACTCCGACAACACTTTCCTCAAGCATTCATTTACACTTGTTCTTCTGTCCCTTCCCACCATTTTTATCTTTCCCAATCACACCTGTCCATCAATCTTAAGCTTATCATCTTTCCTAATGTCAAACCTCCACAGCCATTGGCTACACTGGCCTGATACCCAAATGTAGATTTTAAAAAGATTTTTTCCTGTCAATGGAGTTGAAAGCAGCCCCAGGCTTGTCCACCCTTCTGGAACCTACAATCTTGGACAAAATTGTTTAGAAAATTCTGGTTTTGGACTAACTGCAATCACAACTATGACAAACTTAGCTCTCTTTCTTGTTCACAAATGCCCTCCCACCCCGATCAATGTTGCTGCACAAAACAAAGCATGTGGAAGCTGGGCTTATCAAAATTGGTTGTAGGGGGGAGAGGGTGGCTCCAAACCCAAAGCTTTTTAATTTGCTCAAACATGCAAGATTTCATGAGATACCTACTAGACTAAGTACAAAACCAGTTAGCTTTCGAGACCAATAACAGTATAGTAACAGTTATCTTAAAATTACCTTTTCCTTCCCTTGTTATAACAACTGCCAGTAAGATTATTATAAACTAACCCTGAGGCATCTGAGTTGCCAGTGTCGAAGATATTGTGACAAAGTTCAGCTTTGTGGAACCATAATGAACGGGCATCTGTCTGCCTTTGCCAAAATCAAATTGATTTGAATAACACTGATTCATGAATTCATCAACAGTAAAACCTCTCCAAAGAAGGACTCCAGCTTCACGGTACTGGCCAAGCACAACATCCTCAGGCAAAAGAGCAGCAGCACTACCAAAATGAGTTCCCTCCTCACCGTAGTTGGTCATATAAAACGAGATTCTCCCCTACAGAAGTTGTCAGTGCAAAAGGAAAATAAATATTAAATATTGTGGAAACCAATGAATATGACTGAACAATTAATTGAAATAATTTGAAAACAAGAGGCTACGGGGAGCCTACACTTTGTTCAAAAGAATTTTAGCCGATTTTGTTTAAAGGTCACAGTATTTCAGCGATTTTTACAAGTTACAATATCTTGGTCAATATCTAGTTCAATTCCAAAGTCCAAAGTCTACAATCTGTGACCCAACCATACATGTATGGTTATAACACTAGTGCCATTGTAGAGTAGTTGTTCACATTTAAAACTGTAACAGTTGTTAACTGTGTTTATTCCAATTAAAACCAGTAAACAGATGCTTTACAATTTTTTATGATGGTACCTATTTAAAAACACTTAATACAATTAAAAATACCAGGAGAATTCTAAAATTATATATATGTAATTAGCACGGTAAGATGTGTTACCGATCACAAGTCATACCATAACCAGCAATTGCATTGTGTGCAACAAAAACACGAGAGCTTGTTTCTGCTCTCGCACACGATTCTTTAGGACATATTTCCCTATGTGTCACATAGTCTTCTGTGGTTTAGTGGCCATCACAATTGCCACTGAATGAGGAGATCCTACTTGGGCTGTCTTCAATTGTCTCAGTTTATGAGGCAAAGACATCCTACGCATGCACAGCCAAATTGAGACCCCTTAGACAAAAAGTCTTAAGTCCAAAGTCAGAGCCGAATCCTATACTTTTTTCTTCGAACAAAAGTGTAGTTGTTAAGTACTGAGAATAACGCCTTCTGTTCAGTATTAACTAATAATGGGGCTACGTGTAGCTCCGTGACTAATCTCAAATTGATCAAAAAGGCTATTTTGCAAAACAGTGAATGCCAAATACCCATTCATGATGATTGATTGAACCTTGTAGCTAAAGATATGCGCTACACTTACTGAATATAATTTGGAATATTACACCAGCCTAATAACTGTAGACGTGTGCTACTACAACTGAAAAAAGATAACCAATCAGCGTGTCCTGCTCTGCAAAATACCTTTCTCTTGGTCCATGAACCAGAAACAGCATCATATATGTCTATACATTTGTAGGTAAATCAGATCTTTGTAACAATTTCAATGGTTCAAACAAATTCACATACCTGCCGCTGTGACTCATACAAGATGCGATCCATTGTATTCAATAAAGTCATCTTCTTATACATTGTCTGTATTGTTTCTTTGTCCAGCTACCAGAAAATTAGGACCATTAATGTAAATGGACATAGGTATGCTGCCTGTTTTAGGAACCTTTCATGTTAGTCACTGGTACTAAAGTACTAAGCCATATGCCCAGTATTAAACAACCTTGCAAATAGCGTGTATTACTAATAACGTATAGACCCCTAGCACAACAGGCGACCCCATCCTACCAGGCGATCCAAAACCCCAAAAATACATGTAAGCATACGCGTGCCTACCTTTGGCCTATTAATCATTACTCAATAGCATGAATACAATCGCCCTAAGAAACCAAATGGCACTTAGACTTAGTGCTTGGTGTACTAAGCACCTCCATAACCAAAGATTCTGCATGTAATAACGTGATTGCATACTAAGTCTACAAACAATGGATGAACAATTGCCCCAACAATTCTGCACATACATTTCCTTGGTACGCAAGAGTTTCAATTTTAACGTTCCTTGAAGAAATGGACAGAGAAATCACAAAGGACTTTTTCCACCCTTGTCATGAAGTGCAAGCAAATTTGTCCCACTTAAGGTCCTGCAGGGCTCCTATTTTTCAGGAAAGGGGGCCCTGGGATTCCCTAACTAAAGACAAAATCCTGGTGAGAACACTGTACCTAAAATTTTGCTCTCCTCTAATACTCAGAATAAAAGGGGCAATTACACCAAAATTTCTGGAAAATCAATGGAACCTAAATTTTTGGGAATGCCATTTTAAGTATAGGTCACTAGATTGACTGGCAAGGGATACCGGTACTTAAAAAGGCAGAGAAATTTTATTTATTTGTACTCAAAACAATTGGAAATTTGACTCATTCGTGTTGGTCAAGAATTATTTGAAAGAAGGCTTGTTGCTTCATCATTAAAGGAAAAGGTTACTCAGAAAAGGGTTTGATCCTGAAAATGCAGACTAAAGGTTATAATGTCACTGCTGAAAAAGCCCAAATCCTTTAGAAGTGCTAACCTTAGGCCAAATTAGGCATAAAACAATACTTAGGCTTAACTGCACTTCTAAAGGGTTTGGGCTTTTTCAACAGTTACCGTATTTACCCGTATATAAGTCGATCCCGTGTATAAGTCAACCCCCCATTTTTGATGGAAAAAAAAAAGCAATTTCTTAATTTCTTTGTTAAATGTTACTGGGACAATAATCTTGTATTCGTCGATTACTGGAAATGTGGATACACAAAAAAATCAGGGCCTGAAGTGCTTAATAGTTTGGTGGTTCAGCAGTTGTTGTATATGCAGGCATTTTGTCCTTGAATTTCAAAAAAGTTCTCAGAAAATCGAACACTTAAACTTCAAACTAACCTGTTTCGCTGTTCAACGATAAAGGGCTTTAGAGGATAAGCACAACATCACAGAAGCAGGAGTCATCAACATCAAATAACTTGCGAACGATGTGAAAATGTGCAAGGTTTAATTGGTCCTTCACTTGTAATTTCTCACATGACAAACAAAACAAAACTCATAAACCAAACAATACGAAGTTTGCAAAAGGATTTAAATCAGCCAGGTTTGTATAAAGAATAAAAAACAATCATTACCAACCAGCATTTTCACGCAACACAAGTGACAATGCTTGCACGCAAACGTGAGATATTGCGCCAGGTTTCTAAGCCGTTTAACGATCGTGCTTTATTTGAAGAAACAGAAATGCCTTTTAGAGCTTTCCGCCTTAGGAAAACGAAAATTTCCAACTGGTGTCTATTTCATATTTGTGCTTGTGAGTATCTTCAACATTTAGATTTGGACAAATCCTTTTTCATTTCAACTAAAATTGCTTACATTCATTTTGAAGTCTTTTGTCGGCTTTTGTCCACTGCATTCGTTATGCCCAAGAAAACAATATTATGTTAATTTTGATTAAATTACTTAGCTGGAACTTGGCTCAAAATCTTTGACCCGTGCATAAGTCGAGGGCGATTTTTGGAGCTTCCTTTCAGGTCATAAAAGGTTGACTTATACACAGGTAAATACGGTACATTATAACCTTAGTTTGCATTTTATCCCTAATCTGCAGTGTGCATTTTACAATGATCAACTTGAAAATCCAACTTGAAAATCCAACTCGAATATCCAACTCGGAAATTTAACTTGAAGCCCAACTTGAAAATCCAACTCGAAATCCTATCTCAGTAAATAGGCAACCTCAAATTTTTACGTTCTTGACCAAATTTAATTTATGCAACAGTTATTTAAAAACTAGAAGCTATTTTAAAAATAAATAGTGTTTCGTATTAAAAGAGATTTCTTAAAACATAAAACTATAAAAGTTAGAGATAACAAGTTAAACCGACGTTTCGGAGTAGACATCACTCCATTATCAAGGTTAAAAATGTTCTATGATGCTAAAATTACAGTATTAAAAACGATTGACGCTAAGAATTAACATAATAAGCACGTGCGAAATTGGCTATAAGAATACTTTAGCACGAATGGAATCCGATTGCACATTGAGGCTAGGCTTAAGTGTTCTTATAAATAACATTTCAAACACTAAGCAATCAAATTTGTTTCTACATTTTTTGAGCACCTCAAAGCGTTTAAGCAGGTCCCGAGGGATCGACCCGTGTGCGTTCTTATAGTGTCTGGCAATAGCCGAGGACTGTTGCTTATGTCCCTTTACACGATTGTGTAAATGTCCGCGTGTGTAGCCTACATAACCTTCATCACAAAGGTCACATTGAAATTTATATACAACACACTGCTGATTTATGATCGGCGGCTTTGCCTCTTTCACTTTCAGTTCCTGTTCAATTTTTCTGCTGGTAAATACAGGCTGGATGGTTTTGTTTACTTTCAGGCTCAAATCCTTAAGTTGTTTTTTTACAAATTCTGCTGAGTTTTGGTCTTTAAATGACAAGACTACTCGAACCATGTTATCCGTCTCTTGGGCTGTTGATAAAGGTCGCGGTTGGTCGCAGACCTTTGAGTCAACAAAGCGTTTGATAGTGGAATTTACGAGTTGTTTCGGGTACTTTAGGCGTGAGAAAACTGACTTCAAACGGTCACATTCGTCTGAGAAGTGTGACCAAGAAGAAGATAAACGGTGTGCTCGATCGAGCATAGTTCTCAGCAAGCCATTCTTGTACCGATTGTCAACATTACACAATCAACATTGTCAACATTACACAATCGTGTAAAGGGACATAAGCAACAGTCCTCGGCTATTGCCAGACACTATAAGAACGCACACGGGTCGATCCCTCGGGACCTGCTTAAACGCTTTGAGGTGCTCAAAAAATGTAAAAACAAATTTGATTGCTTAGTGTTTGAAATGTTATTTATAAGAACACTTAAGCCTAGCCTCAATGTGCAATCGGATTCCATTCATGCTAAAGTATTCTTATAGCCAATTTCGCACGTGCTTATTATGTTAATTCTTAGCGTCAATCGTTTTTAATACTGTAATTTTAGCATCATAGAACATTTTTACCTTGATAATGGAGTGATGTCTACTCCGAAACGTCGGTTTAACTTGTTATCTCTAACTTTTATAGTTTTAAATAGTGTTTCATTTCCGGATTTGACAACTTGTTAGGTTTGGCAATTAGTAGGACAAACATATACCAAAGGCAACCCAGTTTACGCTCACGGGGCGTCTAGTTTTTGCATTGTGGAGTGCAACTTGTGAAGAGGTGCCACAGATCCTGGCCCCAGTTGTTCGAGGGTGGCTAGCGCTATCTACTGGATCCCACTGGATATCTCAATTGGGTTTTGTTAGTGTTTTATCATTTGCCATTATTGTAGGTCCTCTCCCGGCAAGAAAACTGGGGCGAGTAATAAGCCCTGCCCCCAACACTCCCACACGAGTACATGTACAAGCACAAACAAAAAAAAACGCATCAAAAATATTAAAATTAATAAAATAATGTTACTGTAATGCAAAAAGAACAATTCATGATGCGTGTTTAGGGATAAAATTGCCCAAGTTTAGCTTACATTTGGGTCCTGGGACTCATCGAAGACTTTCCCGTTTCGATCCATAACCCGGTAAACAGGAATGGTTTCTCCATCTTCTGGATCAACAAAACTCATTTTCTCTGTGTAACACGAATTTACAGCACCAGGAAATCTTGGCTTGTCCGAAAATTCCTCATCATGTCGGCTTTTTCCCGCGTCCGATGAGTACAACAGCTACAATGTGAAAGTTAGTCTGTTAATTAAGCAAACTATTAAAACTAGGATCTTATCATTTCCTCATTCGCGCAGCGAAATAATGATCAACTCACTCTTGAAACCTTTAAAGCAACGGGAACCGTTCTCAGCTGAAACAATTTCCGGCGAGAACAAAGTATTGTTGTCCTGGAAATCCACGTTACAGCAGCCATTTTCTTTTATTGATTCCCTATCTTGGGGAGGGTACGTGGGAAGTTGTCGTAATTTTTAGGGTCCCTCACCAGGGAGTCCCATGTACACACGTGAACTCAAAATGGTGGACGAAGTGATGGAAACGAGCGATTTACGTTTTTCGTCCGAACTGAGATCTATGAGGTGCGAACAATGTCTGTTAAACAAGTCTGATGGATCTGCAAGTTTTTCTCAAGGTATTATAAGATTCTGATATCGCGCACTTGTATAGATGTCCTTACAGGATTTTGCAAATTAATTACGTAGATGTAGATGTAGATGTAATTTTGAGAAAAACGTGAATGTATAAATGAGGTTAGAAGAGTGTCATGCTTTTAATCCTGCCAGTTTTGTGGTCATATTCATCTTTACAGGAGACACGCAAGTAATTGCAGCAACGTATGGCCCAGCAGAAGTTAGGTTAAGTCGAGAACTCATAGATAAAGCTACCGTAGAAGTTATTTTTCGACCAAAAGTTGGTGTTCCAGGTGAGGTGTTAGTTCCAAATCGAAATCGAATCAAAGGCGCTTACCACAACCATCACGGAAGCGTGATATGTAAAATACATATATGTAAGCAGGGCCTGAACAATCGATGGAATCGATCATCGATGTCAGTCAATCGATTGATATTGTAGACCGCAGACTGCCTACAAATGAATCACAATCAATGAAACGATAGTTCAGAGCAACAACAACAGCTTAAGAATCTCACATGACTTTAGGCAAACCTGTTGGCTATTGACAAGTGCAGCTGAGAAGATGAGTCAAGGACAACCAGGGTCAAAGTCAATGAGTGGTCAAAACAGGTCTTGAACCTGGGACCTCTGGATCTCAAGGCATTTAGCGCCTAAACCACTGGATGCACTGCCTCCTATAGGAT
>NC_090880.1:5375703-5378203 GCF_036669935.1 Montipora foliosa
CACATTGCATGCACTGCAATTAAACTTCCAGAATAATTTTTATTACTTTTAAATGTGAGTTCCTTTAAATTTGTGTGATTGGTACTAAATTAAAATTTGTTGCAAGCCTCAGGGTTTTTTTATAATTGGTGCTCAAATATATGTCAATGTCAAGAATAACTTCTGTTCAACCCATTTTCCATTACGGCCAAAAAGTTACTCTCATGTGCAATCAATGCTGCCTGTATGGCTATGGTGGATGCAGGTTTTCCAATGAAATGTCTGGTTTGTGCGGTAACTTGCAGCATGACAGAATCTGGAGATATTCACTTGGACCCTACACTGGAACAAGAAAAGGTTTGGCACCAATGATTGTGACGTTAGGCACCTCAGGTAGACAGATGATGCTATGCAGATAGGAGGGTTGTCCAATAGTCTCTTTCAATCATCCTAGATAAGTTGGGAAGAGGAAACAAGACTGTTCCAGCCACCTCGACTTTCTTTGATTTGCTGCTCATCCAAAGAAATGGATGAGTCAGTCCAGTTACAACTTGTCAAACCTGTTTTTGCACATGATCAATCGGCACACGTCATCAACAGCGTGACAATTTTTAACTGTCTAAATGCCCATGACTATTTCCTCTGTATGTCAGTTACAGAAACTAGTTTGCCAGAATTGAGAAACCTATTAATTTTTCCAGTAAAAATTGAAATGGCAATCTAAAAACTTGAATTATCTTGAGTTTCCACTAAATGATTCCTTGGTTGTCACGTGTTTGCCAACTGTTTGTTTTGGTTTTGTGGTTTTGTGGTACCGTTACGGTACTAGTCACTGACTCCCGAATACGTTTGAATTTTTAACACATGCCCAATACGAAATGTTGAGGTAGCTGGCAGTCTTCTTTCCCCTTCCCGACTTATCTAGGAAGATTGAAAGAGAATCTACTAGCAGGATAACTGTTCCATTGGACTCCAGTTGATCGATTAGCAATGAATAGATTCCACTGGAGTTACACGTTTTCTATCCATTTGAGAATTAGAAAAAAGTTAGTACTTGTTGTCGATCGGTGGCCCGAAGAAAGTGTTCCATTGGACTCTAATGGATCTATTGATAGCAAATAGATTCCACTGGAGTCACAAATTTTCTATTCGTAGTCCATGGCAATGCACTTTTATTTGATCAGCTGACCATAAAAACACTTCCATTTCAACATGGCGGGCATTGCGGACAACTTCGACTGTGTTTCGCCACTTTTGTACATATTGAAAAGTGTTGGAAATATTTTTTTTGACATAAATATATGTTTCAGATATTGCTCAAAACACAAGTCTATTGAGATGTCGCTGTTTTGCCAGATAGAACTGAAATGCACAATAATTGTTTGAAAGTCCATTGAGAACCGTTGTGCATAACAGCTAAAAGCAAATGGTAGCAAAAAAACAAACAAAAAAAGAACACATGATAATCGAAAGCCAAACATTAAATTTTGTATCGTGCCCATGCTTATTAACATTGATGAAATAAAAACAAAGAAAGTGTGACAATTACAATTTGTTTCGCTCTTGTTTCTTTTTGTGGCGCAATTTGAAATGTCTGCTTTAAGAACGAGGTATACACAATGTGTTGTGGGCTTGTTTTTAGCGTTTTTTAAATCTCTGCTTTATAAGAACAAGGTATACACAGTGTGTTGCGCACTTGTCTCTATACTTGGCTACACAATGTGTTGTGCGCTTGTTTCTTTGCATGGCTTGTTTGAAATGTTGCAAGCATAATTCCAGTAACACCATTGGACTCAATGAGTCTCCAGTGGATCGGGGGGGCTTCATTGGACTTTTATTTCCCCGTCTGTTAATTTCAAGTGTTTAGACTTCCGGTTTTATTTCACAAGTAGACTTCGGGTAACTCCATTGGACTCAATGCGACTCCAGTGGACTCCAACGGACTTCACCCTTCACTCTATCCAACGTGAAACAGATGTGACTTTCGGTTCCATTTCACGACTAGACTTCTAGTAACTCCAATGGAATCTAGATTTGCCAGCTGGAATCTATTTGAGTGTATTGGACATGTATGGCAGCTAGTTGCTTATGCATAGCCATTTTTTTTCATGAGCACTGTGGTGTACCCTGGTGAAAATCCTTAAAGGATCTTTAAAGATCTTCAAAGATCTTCAAAGACCTGACAAAGATCTTTAAAGATGAAGATCTTCACAGGATCCTTGAAGGATCTTTAAAGGATCTTCAAAGATTTTCTAACATTGAGGACTCTTGGGATACTACCTCAAGATCCTTGAGGAAATTATCAGGATCTTGCAAAGATCTTACCAAGATCCACACACAAAATCTTGGAAAGATCCTCAAAAGAATCCTTAAAGATCCTCAAAGAGTGACTGAGGATCTTACAAGGATCTTAAAAGGATCCTTGAAAGGTTCTTAATAAAATTTTTGACAAGATCCTTAAAGATCATACTAGGATCTTTCGAGGATCTTTGAAGGATCCTTATAGTGATCTTGAAAGAAA
>NC_090880.1:5393203-5398203 GCF_036669935.1 Montipora foliosa
AAAAAAAAACATTTTTTGGCGATGGCTGATTTACCGCGGTTTTCTCGCGGTTGGGAAAGTTGGAAGAAGAGTTAGGCCAGTAGCCAGGTTTTTAACCCCAGAAAAGGATCTGTTTCGTCGTACGAACGTGTGAGGACCTGTGAGCCAAAGGGCCTCTGCTGGTATGACTTCTGGGTGACCCCTTAATAACTTCTTACTAACCGAGCGCGAGGGCTGTACTGCCAGGGAAATATTGGCCCGAGGTCGTGGCAGTACGGACCGAGCGCAGCGAGGTCCGTGCAAAAACGACCCAGGGCCAATATTCCCCAGTACGGCTCGAGCTAGCTCGGTTAGTAAGTAGTTTATTATATGGTTTTTTAATTACCTTTTGCTTTGTTTTTGCAAGCCCGTAATCGGCCCGTGGGCATTACGGGAGAATAATGCCCTACACTTCAGTCACAATTAGCCAATCAGGGCACGCGTTATATCGGCTACAAACACAAGCCATATAATAAAATTCATTATCCCGTGCATTGTTCGAATATAACAGATCTATATGACAGGGGGGGTACTCCCATATGAAACAGACGGAGATGCTCGTCGTCTCGCTTAGGGGTGTAAATTTTGGATTTTGGTCTCGCTTAGGGTTTTTCGGGCAAAGCGCCAATATTTTAAGCCGCCAAGGTCAATATTTGCTTAAGTCACGCCCAGATTGCTCTCCTTTTATAGGAGTCACAAAAAGCTTGAGCCACGCCCAGATGGTCTCCTTCAGGGGTTAAATTTAAAATTTCCGACTAGCATCCCCGTGTGTTCCATATGGGAGTCCCCCCCTCCGGGGCTGCACGTACCACAGGCAACCCAGTGTACCCTCACGGAGGGTCTAGTATTTTTTTAAACAGAGTTAACTGAATAGAGGGTAATGTGAAGTGCTAGATTTCTATCCCATATGAGCCATGTGAGCGTTAGTCCTACTGATGGAAATGGGCTCACACAAGGACAGAGAAAATCTCTGACCAGGGTGGGAATTGAACCCACGACCTTCGGGTTAGATCTCCGTCGCTCTACCGACTCTACTGTTCATATGGGATAGAAATCTAGCACTTCACATTACCCTCTATTCAGTTAACTCTGTTTAATAATTATTGTGTGGTTTCTAAATGGTTGTAATTAAGAGCTTCTGCCTGAGAGGCCGGGGCAGACTTGGAAATGAAGGTCGGCCGATTTCGCTTAAAATTGGTACACAAAGTACTTATGTCGACTTATGTAATATGCCAAAGTTTCAGCTTCAACGACTTTTTTTTAGCTGAGTTCTGGATATCAGCCCCTCAGGGGTCCCCAGAGGCTGATTTTCAGTGCAATTTTGGCCACTTTTAAATCTCTCTTTTAGCAACATGAAATTAATTTCAGGCAAAAACAAAACCATCTTTGCAAAGCCCTATCCTTAGGCGTTTATGGGTGAGAACATTAGCTAATGGAAATTTTTCGCTACCCTGTGGCTGTTATCACAACTTGGTCATATTTGAAGCATATGGGAAGCAACCGGAAATGGACTGTTTTTCAGACCAAATATTTTCCATGCCCATGCTTTATATCTTGAGGTCTTAGTATCCCTGCAAAGTTCAGCCCTTAGTTTAGTAATATCAAGAAAAAAATACTAAGGTTGAGGCTTTTTACCAAGAAAAAAACTTACGAGAAGATGGCTAACTAGGCCACTTCCGGTTAAAGTTTCAACAAAGCGCGTCTGCAAAAACCAGCCATTTAATTGCGATTATCTTTTTTCCTTCCAAATTATGGTTAAAAGAGACTCTGAAGTTAATTGTCACCGAAAAGACTTGCCGTTAATAAGAAATTTTTTATGTGATTGTTTTAGGACCGATCAGATAGTGGTCCGACAGCGGTTATAAATTTCTTGAAAGAAGTCTTGAAAATTACGGACAATAGAGCCGCTGCGAAAACTCTTTATTTACCTAACAACACATCTCTTGCCGGTAAATCACAATGCAAAATTGCATCTTTTTCGTCCAAACTGCAATGTTGAGTTTATCTCCTTTATTCAACTCGTTCAACGTATCACGTCTGTGGCCCGTAGTAATGAAGCGCTAATTAAATCAGGATATAAGCAAGCTTTGTAGTTCCATTCAGTAGTACCAGAAACCCATAATGGGTTTCTGGTAGTACTATAACCCACCTGTTAGGGCTTTAATATTTTCTGAAGAAAAAAGAACTTATCGGTCTCTTTAAAAGCAACCACAACATCTGTCGTGACACTACTTGAGAATCGTTTTGAACCTTTAAGAAATTTTGAATATAATTAAAGCTAATCGTCTAACACAAATTGCAGTCACTCTTCCAGTCTATTCGCAAAGTGTCTGGATAAATTCACTTACAAAAAACGCTTACCTGGCTGCACTTTTACAGACATGCCCCTTTCCTACAATCCCTTAAAAGTGGGGTAACATTAGAAACTTTAGCCCCAGCGTTAAATTGGTCGCAAGTGCGTCGTTGCGAGTTAGATATGTACAGGTCGATTAATACCGTACGTGACGAGGTCATTGTAGTTTGCTGGCTATGACTGCCTTGGAATTCAGTTGTTTTCTCGTGCAGATTTGTCTCCTTGATATTGCAGAGAATGATTATGATAGAACTTGTATGAGAACCTCAATGGCATGATTTGTTTACTGAATATTTACGCAAACGGGTGAATTTTCAGCGGTGACGTGCACATTTCACGAATCGTCTTTAACTCATCTTTTGTGACGCCAGATGAGCCAGCTTGGTTAAGGATTAACTTCCATTCAGGAAAATTGTCAACTCTGTGTGACGCAGTCAGTTTATTACCAGCAGCGCCCACTTTGACTAGCAGGGCGTAACATCTCGATCTAATGTCGCTAATGGCAGAGTCACAGCAAGCTCTGACGGCTTTTTATCTCGTGCCCCACATATGTCAACTTCTTTACAAAAGGTGCACCGTATACTCATGGTTTTGATTTTCCAAGAGACTAAATTGTGAAATCCAGACTTTCTTGCTACTCTGCCTTTCAAAAGCACTCAAATGGACTCAAATGAAACAAATTCGCTTACAGACTGAATAGATGTAATTAGTTTAATTAATAGATCGCAGATAGTTTCTTTTCTCGCAAATAAACAAAGCAGCCGGCAAGGTGTCCACTTTCTTTTGAAAGTGCTGGCCATTTATTTCTTCCCTGATGCATTTTGTTGATTTAGGATAGATTAAAGTCCACATTACATTCGGATTTTACAAAAAAGGAACTGGCATAGCGCGTTAGCAGGCTAGACTCTGGATCGTGCGGTCCTGGGGCCCGTTTCTCGAAAGTCCCGAAACTTTACGGGCCATTTTCGGGAGTCGCAATTCCCTTTGTATCTCTAGAACGGAGAGGACTTAAGTCGTCAAGCTTCACAGTCATTTTCCTTTTTGTTACCTTGAAAACACGTTAAAAGATAGGCTTTCTAAAACAAGTGGTTGGCAGTTTCACAAATAGCTTTTCGGGCCCGAAAAGTTTTCGGGACTTTCGAGAAAAGGGCCCCAAGTTACTAGGGCGTTGACATGTCGTCTTGGGAAGGCAATTTTCTTTAACAGTGCCTCTCTCCACCCAGATGTATAAATGGGCACCAGTGATTATTATCCGGTCCAGCGGGCACTAGGCCTTGTGACGACTTACCTTATCACCTACAGCATGCATAATGGCCCTCCAGGGCGATTACCGCCTAGGTTGCTTCTTATTACCGAAACCAGAGTTAAGGGTCAGCAATTCAGTGTGAGTCCATAAAGACTTACTTTTTCATGTGATCTACAGCTACGGGTGCCATAAAAGACCCCCAAGTCCTTAAGGGCTCCAAGAAAGCTGAAATATTTTATTTCCCAAGTTGCCAAAACAGTAGTCTTTACCGGAAGGATAACCCACTTCATCCCTGTCCTATCTTTGGATATATATGCAGTATGGATGCCACCATGGATCTGTACTGTTCGAGAAAGCAACAAAAGGAAAATACTGATAGAGAAAGGGAAAGAGTGCCCGTGAGTAATCTTCTAGCAATTTAGCGGATTGGCGGCGAAAACGGACCGTGTTGGACGTCCATATCAATCATTTACAACATACGTGAGCCATTTACACTGGAGCACTGGGTATGAATAAATATTCAGTAAACAAATCATGGCATTGAGGTTCTCATACAAGTTCTATCATAATCATTCTCTGCAATATCAAGGAAACGAATCTGCACGAGAAAACAACTGAATTCCAAGTCAGTCATAGCCAACAAACTACAATGACCTCGTCACGTACGGTATTAATCGACCTGTGTATATCTAACTCGCAACGACGCACTTGCGACCAATTTATCGCTGGGGCTAAAGTTTCTAATGATACCCCACTTTTAAGGGATTGTAGGAAAGGGGCATGTCTGTAAAAGTGAAGCCAGGTAAGCGTTTTTTGTAAGTGAATTTATCCAGACACTTTGCGAATAGACTTTAAGAGGGATTGCAATTTGTGTTAGACGATTAGCTTTAATTATATTCGAAATTTCTTAAAGGTTCAAAACGATTCTCAAGTAGTGTCACGACAGATGTTGTGGTTGCTTTCAAAGAGACCGATAAGTTCTTTTTTCTTCAGAAAATATTAAAGCCCAAACAGGTGGGTTATAGTACTACTGAATGGAACTACAAAGCTTGTTTATATCCTGATTTAATCAGCGCTCCATTACTACGGGCCACAGACGTGATACGTTGAACAAGTTGAACAAAGGAGATAAACGTAACGTTGCAGTTTGGACGAAAAAGATGCAATTTTGCATTTTGATTTACCGGCAAGAGATGTGTTGTTAGGTAAATAAAGAGTTTTCGCAGGGGCTCTATTGTCCGTAATTTTCAAGACTTCTTTCAAGAAATTTATAACCGCTGTCGGACCACTATCTGATCGGTCCTAAAACAATCACATAAAAATTTCTTATTAACGGCAAGTCTTTTCGGTGACAATTAACTTCAGAGTCTCTTTTAACCATAA
>NC_090880.1:5405703-5410703 GCF_036669935.1 Montipora foliosa
CGAAATATCAGTCCGGCTTCAGACCCATGCACTCTACTCTTGCGGCTCTTATTGACATGATAGACAATTGGTATCTTATGTAAGCCGCGGCTTATTTTCTCTCGTATAAACGGCCCTAATGTTTCCCTCGGTTGCGCCTCGGGGAAACATTGAGATTCTCGGGAAACAAAATGGACTGTTTCCCTCGGGACCAGTCATTAAGTGTTTAATGTTTGAACGTGCAGCCAAACAAAGTGGAACCTCGATTTCACGTGGTGTCAAGGAACCGAGGAAATTGGTTCGTTATATAGAAAAACTCGATATAACGAATTTGCAGAAAAACAACCAAAATGCTCGTAAAATTGAGGCACAAGTAATAATTGTTTTCTAATGGTGTTGCATTTCGCTTCCCAGAATTTCCGGATCTGAACGATTACTGTAAATATCATTTTAGGAAACGTTTATAGTAAAGTTTCACGCTTTCAATTGCTCAAAATTTAACGGGCTAGCTGTTACAAATATGTAAAGAAAAAGCCCCATTCAGTTCTCTCGAGGCCGCCTTGCTCTATTGCCAGCATACCGGGATTTTTCGGTTCCGCAACCTTCCCCGACCATAGCCAGTCGCTCGTCCCGAAATTGCTGACGTAGTTGTCGTCGCTAAGTTGGTTTTGAGGTGATTCGTTGTCGTTGATGTTGACTTAATTTTGTTGTTGAATAAGGCCGTTTTAGGTGTTGGTTATTGCATTAGCCGTTGAATTTGGACAAATTTTATTGTTGACCTAGCTGAGGCGGATCTTGCTGGGGTTCGGGGGGTTCGATCGAACCCCCTATATTAAAACAGCTAATGTCAAAACTTGTAAAATATGAAATAAATACATTCAATCATAACCAAGTTATGCCTCTGCTGCTCAATAAAGCTAAAACGTTTTCTTCATAAAAAAAAAAAACAAATAAATTTTTGGTTCTCTGTGAATGTGGCTCTTTTAATTGTCTCTTTTCTCATGCTTCTACAAAGCAACACGACAAAAGTGATATTTTGTCTAGCTACACCTTTCAGTTATTGCCAGTCGAGTCAAGGAAATCCAGTCTTACAACGAGCGGTGCAGGGAATTGTTGGGACAGCTTCCACCGCAGCAGCGTATACTTGCTGGTTTTCTCTTGGTTCTTCTGCGCTCAATCCATGGGCAGGTCATCTCCAGGAGGGTGACTTCTCGCCCCTATATCCACTATCCTCTCATCAATCCGATTCGCTCTCACTTCAGTGTTTTCTGCAAATTGTGATATACTGGTTTAGGAGTTGTCTAGGAGTACCAGAGCGGCGTTTTCTCTATGAACTTCAGATCACAAAGAAGCTAGAAGAAAAGAATCGAATATTCAGAACCCCATTGTGTCTTGCGAGGTATTTACCCTGCGCCAGCGCACTGCAACCTGATACTACATGTGCCAGACTTTCTTGTTCCCTCCCACATAACCCACACTTGACATCCATTGTGGGAAGTGTTCCTGTTTTGTTTTGGTGATACAGCTTTGTTGGAAGTATTTGGTTATATAGCTCGAAGATGCCCGCGATAGTATTCGAGGGTGCAAGCCTCCACCTATGAAGCCAATTGCAACTGAAACAGTTAACTTTATCTTTATCCACCCACCGTTCTTAGAAGAACTTCCCTTGCCAGTGTTGGTCTCGTATCGCCTCACGGTTCTCTCGTACTCTGTTCTTTCTTCAGTCCGCCATTCCTTAACAACTACCTCTACCTTGATCTTCTCTCCTACCTCGTTGTAAACCTCTGAGTCACGGTATATGAGCTCTAGACTTATGCCCATCTCGGCTGCATATTTCGTTGCATCCTTTTTGTGAGATATTTTCTCCTTTTGAACACAATTCTCTTTAAACGCGTTAACCATGGACAAAGTATCATCTCGGTTCGAGAAGACTTAACAGCGGCCTTCACTTTAGAGAGCTTGTATTCAGACTCGACAGACCTCTACCTTCAGATGTTCTGGGAAGGTAAAGAACTCCGTAGAAGCTGATGGACGGCTGTCACCGCTTTCTTAGGTTACCTTTCTTGTTTCTATATACAGTTGCTGTAATTCGGACAGAGGCCATGTTTGCCTCGACATGGTGTACGCCAGGATTGGTAAAGCCTTCTGGTTAGAGGCAATAACTTTGTGATAATTCGACAGAGGACTGGTCCAGATAACACATAGCCTTTGAAGATATACTTTAGATGCTCGCTCCACACTGAAGCTCCAGCTCATCTTCATGCTTCGCAGTCTCAGCACTCCTAGAAACTTGTAACTCTCTCCTTCTTTTAGGGCCCTTATAACCTGAGCATCCTCTGTAACTGTGTCACCCGGGTCACTGCTTAGTGAACCGTGCTTGACATAAGCTACAGAGCACTTTTTCTCATTCCATACTAGCCCAACATCTTCCAGAGCCCTTTTGGTTGTCTTCATTACTCCATCTAGCTCTCTCTGTGAAGCTGATAAAATTTTCAAGTCATCAATATAGAGCAGGTGAGTAATCTTGCCCACACCGCACTTGACATCCTACACCCCTCTGAGCCTTTCCCATCCACGCTATAGGGTTAATACAGGCGTCACCTTGATAGAGCCTCATCATCTTAACCAACCAACCGCTCGTGGCTGACAGAATCGAATGCCTTCCTCACATCGATCCCAGCCACACTCATATTTCTCTTTTGCACTCCGACTATCTTGACAGACCATCTTATCTATCAGCGGGTTATCCATAGTTCCATTGCATTTTGTCCTGGCTCCTCTCTCCTCACTCTCTAGTAAGCCGTGTTTGTCCAAGTGCAAATTCATAGGGCGTAGCAAACACTTATACTGGGTTGTTAAGGCAGCCACGTAATTGGTCTCTGATTCTCGCTGGAAAACGCACCAGATTTCGGAATCAGGGTTGTTTTTCCTCAGTGAACCACTCTTGATAATCCCTTCCTCCACAACTAATAACTTCAAAGCTAGTCGCAATCCTCTTGTGAAGGCACTTTGCCTTTGTCCACCAAACGTTCCCTATTCGGTCCGAACTTCGCGCACTCCATTTTCGCTTTTTCTTGATCACGTTTGCACACTCGGCTCTTTGCTTAACTCGAAACTCTTTTCTGAGGGGGCTAGGACTAATTTGGTTATCGCCCGCTGGCTAAGAGAAACGATGGAATCTGGGAACAATAATGTTCCTGGACACCTTCCAACCAGCCCGAAGTTGTATTTGCGGCGGCCGATCTCTCTTCCCATATAGCCTTCCAGAAACTACTCGCGTCAGTGATGTTTTCAAACGAAAGACCCGGTGTTATCATCATTCCGTTATCATCATTTCCGTAAAACTTGCATAGACACTTCCCGGGTCTGCTTGCATGAGACTATTCAGCAACTTTGACTCTTCCTGCTTTTGTTTTCAATAGAAAACTCTTTTTGCCTTCCTAAGGTAAGACTTTTTCTTCTCTACAAGTGTGACGAGAGACGCTACAGAGAGTTTTCCACATTGTTACTGGGTTGCCAACCCAGTCGGAATCTGTCTTTAATTTCGTCGTTTTTTTATTTTTCGTTTTCTTTTTTTTTTTTTTATTTTTTTCCGTGTCGGTAAAAGTCCTGCCTGTCACTCCCCTGCTAAGTGGTGTCTTTGTGCATAGAGCCTTCTACGCGTATTTTCTTAGGATCGAGAGGGTAGTGGGAAATGCGTAGATTTCTCTGGTGGACACAGTAGAACGATCAACTTAACCGGCAATGGCGTCGAAAGTCATGTAACGCGAATGGCGTTTTAGGGGATCTTTGAACAAAATGTACCCTAATGAAGCTCAATAATGGCAAGCGAATTGGATGCTGGACAGAACAGGCGGTCGAATGTTAGAAGCGACGAGTAATGGACTTCGACAACAATCTGTCGCCCGTCGAGCCGTAATCAAAGTGAGCAGTCTTCCTAACATTTTGCCAAGCGTGGTGTTTTGTACAACACTCAAACCAAATGAACAGTTCTCTGGTAACTCAGTGTGGGTTCAACAAAGACAGATAAGGAATCCATATAGTGGATCTGTTATCTCAGTTGTCTCGCTATTTGTCAGATTTGTATTTACCTGTTCTCAACTCTGCACAGTCTTCCAGTATAACAATTGGAAATTTCACTAATAAGTCATTGACGTGAATGGCGTTTTAGTGGATCTTTAAACAAAATATACCCTCATGGAGCTCAAGAATGGATCGTCAATTGTATGAGCAAGACAGCGCTGAAAAATAAATATCTGGATTGTAAGAGACGAGTAATGGTCTTCGACAACAATTTCATTTTTCGCCTTTGGATATCAAGTGAGCTTTGTTTCTAATATTTTACTAACTTGGTATTATATAAAACACGGAAATCAAATAGCAATTTTTTTATGGATTTAACCATAGTTACTAACTATGATTTAACAAATTAACATTGAAGGAATCGAACGCCAACAAGAGTGCATCACAGTGTTTACTCAAGTCGCATCTTAGTTGTCTGACAATTTACATTTACCGGTATTTTGTACTCAACTCAGCAAAGGTGTAAAATATTTGGAAATGTGACAGTGAAAAATTACTTGAATGAAAGCTTGTTGTCTCTTTTGTGCTTTATTATTTACGGTCAAGGTTCTTTCGAAAAGGGTTGAATGTGAACTGTCAGAAATTTATTTAATTGCATATGCTTTGTGATTGTTTGTTTCGCTTGCACGCACGCAACTGAAATAGGAAGGGTTTCTTGCCTCTTATAGCAAATATGTTGCTTGTTTCAATAAATGTTTCGCTGGAAAATATTTCTGTGAAATTTCTAGCTTTTGTAAATTTATCATGTTGTGTAATTTTCGAGCTTAGCAAATTTGCATACATGTGTTGAAATGTGATACGGGGAGAATTTTTGTGGTAACGCATTAGTCACGAAAATAAACAGGTCTGTTGGAAGCGTGCTTGAGTTTCAACAAAATGACCCCCAAAATCGGCAAAAGATTGTGACGCTGATGAATAATAAAGTAGCTGCTATTACC
>NC_090880.1:5418203-5430703 GCF_036669935.1 Montipora foliosa
GGTTGCTTTATTGTTCTGATACAAAGAGCGATTGTTCTGGAACAATAGGGCAACCAAGTTACGTCACAATTATTCAAGATGGCGGCGCCCGGGAAATTTGAAATCCAAAATAATCGTTTTTGGAATTTATTTTTCTCGAATACAAACGCTTTCATTGGAAAAAGATTGAGCAATTCCAACTGTAAACATTATGTTCTGTGGTTTAAAGTTATTTTGTTGTTTTAGTGGAGGTTCCCTTTAAAAAAGCGGTTTTGGTACATCTTAGGGTGTTCGGCCTCAAAAGGTCCACAGCCGGAGCTTTAGCGGTACCTTTAAGGGTATTGAGCTGAAAAATTATGACAGGAGACATTTGACAATTAACCATTTTTAAATTTTGTCTAATTAAAAGCCATAATTTGGTACCTCTTAAGGGTGGAAAAATTTCATGCCACGCCCACAAGACAGGTTCTTTGTACCTCTTAGGGGTTCTTTTCAAAATTTCCGACGAGCGACCCCCCTCGGATATTCGCGTTGCTTGCTTTTGTTATTAGAGCAAATGACTCCAATTCAGAACTTGTCTGACCCCCTGTAAAACGAACTATTCCTGTGTTCATTTCATTCCATGCAGTATTTCCGTCGAAGCAAATTGGATTCACGGGATATCATTTTCCCATATTTTCGGCAGTAACTTTACCTTCGTACTCTAGATCTTTATACTTTCATGCTTTTTGGAAGCACTACCCGAATCATTTCGAGAAACTTTCTTAGAAGAGGGACAAATCGTCACGTTGTTCTTTCTCAGGATTAGAGGAGACAGGAGAGCTGAAAAATAAAGTTTATGCTCTGTTGCTTTCCTTGATTCTCCAACATTTTGAACACATTTTCAAAATTTTCATCTTAAGACAATTTATTATTCACTTGTACAACCTTTCTATTCACAATTTACTATGTACTAATTTTGACTACAATTTACTAATTTTACTACTCACAATTTACTATTCACTTGCATAACCTTACTTTGATTATTGTGATGTTGTATTGAGTGACTGCTCCAAAACACGTTACAAAAGTTATAAAATAGAGTAGCACGGATTATTACTAGAGCTGATTACTCTATTGATCATCAGGAGTGCTAAGTTCTTTAGAGTGGTCTAACTTTGAAGAAAGAGAGAAAAGGCACTTGTTAATTACGACGTTAAAGTATTCAATAATTATAATAATAATAATTGTCCAACGTATCTTCAGTAGCATTTTCATAGAACCTCTTTAGTTCACAATTATAACTTGAGGGGTTCGAGCTATGACCTCCAATTACCGCTACCTAAAACGAATTTTCTTAAACGTTCTTTCTCTTATCGAGTTGCAATGGCTTGGAACCATTAAACTGTCAAACCAAATACGTGAGATAAGGGATCTTGCAAGCTTTACCGTGCGACAAATCTCGCTGACATCTATCATTAGCAAAACAGCTGCGAAAATTGGCCAAAATTATAAAATCTAGAGTCGTCTCATTAGAATATTTGAAAGGCAGATCGACAGTGTCGCAACTTTTAAGTTGTGACACTGTCGCTGTCATCAAAAGTGTCTGATGTAATATTCCTGCAATATACCTGGACCTTTCAAAAGCGTTTGACAGTGACCCCAACGAGTGCCTGCTTTTAAAGCTCAGTAGATACGGTATAGACGGGCAACTGCTCCTGTGGTTTAGGAACTTCTTAACCAATCGAAAACAAAGGGTCTTGATACGTGGGGTCGAATTCTGAATGGTTTAATAGTACACTTGTAGTCTCTTGATTCTGGATTAGAAAGATGGAGCATTAATTTTCTCCCAAAACCCAATCAGTTTGATATTGCATCACACTGAGAGACTTAAAGCATTTGACTCTCTCTCAATACTTATAATAATATTATTATTCCATTCAATGTTGAATATAATCATTCATGCTCCAATATGCATGCTTCGCAATTTGTATACTTGATTTGGAATATATTTCATGTTGTGTGTTACTGCACAAAATTAATGCGAAGGTCCTCCGAGATTAAAGATGCTTGTTTCCATTAAACAAAACAGAAACATAAATATGTACAACTTTCATTGATCACTTTCGTCTAGATACTCCTTTAATAAATTCATTTCGTAAGTTTTTAGTTTGTTGAAAGAATTTGTATCAAATGGTAACTTTCGAATACTCGCAAAAAATTACCATCTTCTTAAGTTTAGAACTACTTTTGTGAGAATTCACAATTTTCGACAAATTTGGTTAAGGCGCAGTACAGCAAAGCACTGATTGTTAACAAATTGCTAGTTTAGTGACCAGGGGCCCTTTTCTCGAAAGTCCCGAAACTTTACGGGCCATTTTCGGGTGTCACAATTCCCTCTGTATCTCAAGAAGTCGTCAAGACAATTCCCTCTGTATCTTGTGAAGTCGTCAAACTTCACAGACATTTTTCTTTTTGTTACCTTGCAAACATGTCAAAAGAACGGCTTTCCAAAACAAGAGGTTGGCAGTTTCACAAATGGTTTTTCGGGCCCGAAAAGTTTCCGGGACTTTCGCTCGGGCCCGTTTCTCGAAAGTCCCGAAACTTTACGTGCTGTTTTCGGGTGTCACAATTCCCTTTTTATCTCAAGAACGGAGAGGATTTAAGTCGTCAAACTTCACAGCTATCATGTTAAAACTTCACAGCTATCATGTTAAAAGATCGGCTTTCCAGAACGAGCAGTTGACAATTTCACAAATGGCTTTTTCGGCCCGAAAAGTTTTCGGGACTTTTGATGAATCTCATCCAGCTCCATGGTAGAGCATCCGAACTTAGTAACTGGAAGGTTGAAGATTGGATTCCAGTATCCCTAAGTTACGGTAATAAATAAAGTTGACACATCTCAGTCATTTAACCGGGTGAACATTAAATTTTGCAACCCCTTCACTTCATCACATTCCAGTTTGTTTTTACAAACTATAAATTGATAAATGACTTGTTACATGACAGTGTACAAGTTAAATGGTGTATATATTATATAAAGTGTATATATTAGTTTGCAGCCTTCTTGAATATTGTATTTCAAAGTGCAGTTGATCATCAGATTATAGAGAGTGCACTTTAAAAATTAAATTATCAATTATTGTAAATAGCCAGGTATAAATATGGCTATACAACTTTTATGGCATTGTTGTATATTTTTTCTCTGAAAGTTAAAATAATATGAAACGTACTGCCCCCTTGAGCCATGTCCTCCAAACAGAGTTAGCCAAATTGTTAATAATAATTGGGGACCAAGATATTTTGCACTATATCTTGGAGGGAACAGAGATAACCCACAAAACTACAAAGTTATAATTAAAGACAAAAGACAGACTTGTCAGCTTAACTTGAAGAATGAGCTTATCCATTCCTTATTTTCATGTCAAAATCTCTAAACACTCTATCCTTACTCAGTAATCTACATGTACAGTGGGTATGGGGCTCTGGCAGGGACTCAAAATGGAGATTTAAAAGCAAAACTAGGCTTAAACGTCTAGTAACTTGATCCCAAACCATAAAAATCTGAAGTGTGCAAAGCCATGTAGCCCCTTTGAGAAAGAGCTTCAGGGTGTGCATCTTGTAAGAACAATGTTGTAACTGAACGACACCACACTGTATTAAGCTCCCTCAAATTTTGACTTGGTTGCATTCATGAGCTGGCTGATAGCTGACTGATAAGTTTATCATCACTCATCTCCTTTACCTCTCAGCTATAAATTGTACTACAGCACACCATTACCACAAGCCTCCTTCTTATCTACAGGAGGTAGTGGAGCTTCTTTCAGATGGCTCTCTTCACCAAGCAATATTGTGATAAGTTTCATCGTGTTTAAGGCAGTTCTTGACACTTCTTCTTCAGTTCCTATAGCTGGATTAAATTCCACCATATCTATTGCTGAGAGGCAGCCTATAACACAATATATAAATCACTATTACTTAGTAAATGTGCAAATAATTTCTACTACTTTGTTTATTTAAAACATAACTTACCTGTTTGTGCAACAATCTGTGAAATGTAAATGCCTTCATCTATGGTAAGGCCTCCTTTCACTGAAACAAAAAGATTTCATGTATGGAGTACACTTTGGAATCATTAAACTGAAACAAAATCCAAGAACCAGTTTGAATGGAATTTTTTATATTCAACTTAAGCAATAAAGGACTTTTTTTCCGTGTTTCCATAGCCTCATCTAAACATGAGGGGGAGTTGGGAGAATTCTCGACAGTTATGCAAACCCTTGACTGCATCTCGGGTTTGCATAGCTGTCTTAAATTCTCCCAACTCCCCCTCATGTTCAGATGAGGCTATGGAAATACGAAAAAAAAGTCCTCTATTGCTTTTATAAAACATTTCTCAAAGATAATACGACAAATGAAGGAAAATGGTGGTTTTTTACGTCTTGATTGAAACAGATTTTCTTGATACATGCTCAATTTCCTACCAGCCAATCAAAACGTGCCTCTGACTACATAACCAATTCGTGTGATGTCAGTCGTATTTGAATACTCTCATCTAAACACAGCTATTGACCAATGAGAGTGCGCGTACTATCCCAATTATTTTATAATTATTATTATACTGAATAGTATAGGTTTTGCTCTCTCCTGTGGTCTAAGATAGTGCAACCTTTACCTGGTGTTCCTGTGCTACGGGCCTCTTTAGGATCCAGAGAATCAATATCATAACTGACATGAATAGGACGATCACCTCTAGATGAAAATTGAAAAGAAATAACTTTGAAATGACTTACACAAATATGGGGTTAAACTCCATAATTATAAAAAAAAAAAACATTCAAAAACGGGAACAATCTTATAATTTTTTCTTGGCTAGCTATTTCATGTTTGATCCCATCTGTACCTACTATTAATTAGCAATGAAAATAAGCTTGACATAATTCAATGTCAACAACGTTGGGGAGAGGGCAAGGAAGGAGGGGGGGAGTGTGCTATCAGGCACTGACAAACTGATGGAGGTTTTGTTTTGAGTTTGTAAATGTGATGCACTAAATGCACTTGTGTTGTACACTGTAAATGGTGGTGGACAAAACACTGACCTCCTGTCCATGGACTACCCAAATGGACTACCCTAAAATGGACTATTAATTAACTCTTAAAAATACCATTTCGAATCAGTGCTATTGAAAGAACTGAATTGATTATAATACTTACATTGCACATACCCTGATAATTTTCATCCATACGGCCATGATTTCACTTCACATACTGTACATGAAGTAATCAGCCATCACAACAATAATCGAAAGCTAACCTTTTTAAAATGGGTGCTTAGACTTAAATACTGTTGAACAATGCTGTTTAAAATGGGTGTTGCATGAGGCTTACTTAAGTAAGCACTATTTGAGATGCTGCTTACACATAGATCAACAGTACTCATTCGAAATAGTATTTTTAGGATTATAGTCCATTTGGGTAGCCCATGGACTCAGGGGTCAGTGTTTTGTCCACCACGGTTCTACTCAATTACATTCCATGTTCGCAATCCAGTGGTCATTTTACTGCTGATTTTAATACAAGACATTTCACAAGTGAAATCAAAGAATGAAAACTTTTGATTAATTTTGTATTTAAGATATACTGAAAGATTGCCCTTTCACTACAGTGATGAGTAAAATCATATGGTGTTATAGATAATGGTAAGATCTTGAGAGTGTAGCTCAAAGGAGGAACAGGGTAAGGGGAACTTACTCATCAGTGCATGGGGATCCCCATGCACTGATGAGTAAAATCTGAAGGGTCACTCTTGGCAGGGAAGGATCTTAAATGAGGCATTACTAAGTCTTTTGGTTTCCTTTACGAATTATTATTATAAATGAATAGCATTAATCTTATTTACACATGTATAGACTGAGTTATTACATTATATAGAGCTAGCCTGCGAGAAGCAGGGCATTGAGGAAGTAATTTGGAGGCGGTGTGACAGCATTGGCGGGTCTCTGCTGCTATAAATTAACTCTCTTAGCGTTACTGAAAGTTTGTTCGCGTTGATGAAGTTCATAGAAGTGCTAATGAACGTATATTTGCTGCATAGTTTTAACTGTGATGCCGCACTGGAGTATCAAGTGCACTGGCCGAGCACTAATTGGAGGCACCATACAGAAATCAAATAAGCTGAATGAATCTCCCTTAAGTAAGTCTATCTATTGAAGGTCTGTTGAACCTACTCTGGATTTATTCTTTCAAGAGCCCTGTGGATTATTTCTCCAATTCCTTCCTTGTCAATGTCATCAATGGTGTATGCTGCTATTCCCAAATTTTCAGCTATCTCCCTGCAGTAAATCATTAAAATATACATTGATCAAGTAATTAACTTCAATTGAGTTAATTGATACATGTAGAGGGGGCAGTAGGAGTTTTTGTTTTACGGATGGCCCCTTTCTTTAGCTCTGCAGTTTATTTGCATACTTAGGAAAACTTCACTTTTTCGGTTTTGGTATTTGTTGCGGTTTTCCATTTTCCCTTTTATTTTATTTTATTTTATAATTTAATAAGTTTCCAATTGAGGGAGGCACGGTGACCTCATGGTTAGTGTGCTCAACTTTGGAGCGAATGGTCCAGGTTCGGGACCTGGCCAGGAAGTCATTGTGTTGTGTTCTTGGGCAAGACACTTTACTCCCTCGGTGTCTCTCTCCACCCAGGTGTATAAATGGGTACCAGCGAAATGCTGGAGGTAACCCTGTGATGGACTAGCATCCCATCCAGGGGGAAGTAGAAATACTCCTAGTCACTTCATGCTACAGAAACAGGGGATATTAGCTCTGGCCTGATGGGCCACTAGGCCTGTAAGCTGACTTTACCTTTTTATGTTTCCAATTAACTTACAAATGAAACAATAATCATAATAATTACTTTTATTCATAAAAAAAAATCACACAAGATCTTAAACTTTTTTTGGAGACATGAAATATCAGTTTTCAATTAACAGGTCAGAATTAAGTATGGGTACATGTACATAATAAATTATATGTATACGTCCAGTATATTTCAAGTACTAAACACCTAGTTTGTAAAATTATCGTTCAATTTGTTGGGCACCTACTTTTCTCCTGGATCAATATCTCTTAGTCCAATATATGCTAAATTTTGGGGAGACAAACTGCAAGCAAACATACAAAAATAATATAGGACATCTTCTCCACAGCAAGGTGGAAGTACTGCTAACTGAGCATTCTTCAAAAGGAGCCTACTTCCAGTGCTAAACTTTCCCAATCATACATCTATAAATAATGTCCTTAAATTTCCATCTTTTATTAACCCATTGACTCCCAGGGGTTCCCCATTGACGAGTAAAATCGTCTGGCGTTAGACAGAGTAAAATACTCTGGCGTTAGACAGAGTAAAATACTAAGTCTGGCGGGTTTCGGCCGGTTGCGGCCAGTTTGGATGTCAAAGGGTTAATCCTCTTATTCTTTTTACGATTGTGTCACGTTGAAGTACACTATACTTGGTTAAAGCAGAATACACGATTGTGCTACAAAGGCTTAATTTAAAGAGTCGTCAGCATACTTAATTTATATTAAACAAACACCAAGCAGAATATGCTGCAAGCCTGACCAGGGTCTGAGCTTTTTGGTTGTTTCAGACATCCAGAGTGGGGGTCAGAGATGTTTGCTAATGTCTGAGTTTTCAACAACCTGTCCAATGATAATACTCTTCTATGCATTCTTCATAGGTTAAATAAATAATTTATTTTTAACAAGGCTGGTATGCAAGGCAAACTTCCACAACATCAAAAGAATATGATAGATTAGGTACCATTTTTATGAATAGAGCGAGTTTCAATCGACTGTTGTAAAACTTTGAACCAGTCAATGAGTGAAGTAATGCAAAACCAAAGTAATTCGCTAATTACTTTCGACACTCAATTGAAAACCGCTCTAAGGTCAGACGCTTACTGATTAGGACCACAATTACTGGGCCTTTTGTCAAAGAAATGTCTAGGTTAGAACAAATTTGTCAACAAATTCACACTAACCATGGACTACACCAGTCATATCCAGGAAGAGGAGTAAACTGCAAAAAAAATTACTTCCTGCTCTTACATCATTGTTCCAGCCTTATACAGTAAAAATTATATTAATTTAAATAAATATTATTTACCAAATGTACTACATGTATATTAATGCAAGTAAAGAGACAGCTGGTAATTAAAAATGAGAAATCCGATAAGGAAATTAAATATGTCAGTTCTTATATTAAAGAAAATAAATTATAATAATATAATTATAATTTATTATTATTTTTTAATAATTATTATTATTATTATTATTATTATTATTATCATTATTATTATTATTATTATTTATATTATATACTGTGAATCAGTCAGAATGTATGTTTCCTTCTCTTTAATTTTTGCCACGGATGTACCCAAAATCCTGGACCAAAAGAATAAAGAAGTGACCCATACATAATTTTGTATTTCATTCTTTTGATGGTATGTGTTACATACATGTAGGGTATAGAACAGAAGGCCGACAAAGTCCCAGCTAGCAGCCCGCCTTATAAACACAATGTCACATACAGTTCAGGAAAATCGGAGCAAAACTTTAACCCCTGGCAGCCATGTTTCAACATAATTGCTTTGAAGGGAGAGGGGTTTTTATAACAAGATTATACTTCATGGAAAGAAAGATATTAATTAAAGAAACGGTAACTTAATACCGCTAATAAAAAATATTTCTGAATCAATAGTTTTGTACAAGATGCATATACATGACTTGTATACACTAGTTATAATTTATAGTAGCCCTAATTATCACAGCTGCTTTTTTTTTAAATATGTATTATTGACCATTTAAAATTTAAAATTTTTGGTTGTAGAGTTTATAAGCCTAAACATACCTTGGGAACACCTTCGATTAACATGGAAAGAGGCATTCCATGCAGATTCCCAGTTTTAGTGGTCAATGGTGTGTTGATATCCATATGAGCATCAATCTGCCATTAATATTATGCAGTTATTATTGTTACAGATTATCTTAATAATGCTAGCTAGCTTTCATGTGCACATGAACTGAACATTTTTCCAGATGGAAAAGTCAATTTTCAGCCTCAAAACAGTCACATAATTTTTTGCTTAATGACTGGTGACAACTTTCACCTCTAAAAGGGTCCAATCTGATTGAATTGCATATAACGTTCACAAAAAACTGGCAGTTGCTTGTACGTTCCATGGCTGTGATGGTGATTAGGGGCATGCGTCTATTGATTCCTGAAATGACGTCTCTCAAAGAATTTTTACTAGGTAAGTCTAAATTCACACATTCATTTCATATTATTAAGTTAATATTATTATTAGGTATGCCTGATAATATTGTTATTAAAATGGCTCTCCATGTTTTAACTCCAAAATTGACCTTCCAAAATACTGTATCTATATCTGCACATACAGATCAAATTAAATTTAAAATTAAAGCATACTGTCACAACAAGTTCACCTACCCATAACAGACACATGTTTTGCCTGACAGATGCATGACCAAAAACAGTACCAACAGCAATACTAAAACAAGGAAGATTAGAAATACATTATTGTACTCTTTTTATACACAACTAAATGATAGGATCATAGTTAATAGATGTAGGCTGGTTAGGAAACTCGACAAGTTTCTTTGTTTCATGTTTTTTTTCGCTTTTTTTGGCCTTGACCCTGCACAAAACCCGACAAAAACACGCTTTTTTTGGCAGGATAACCAATCAAAAGTTTCGACTAATTTATTCAAAATTCACTTGAGAACCAAAAACAAAAGATTGTGCAGGGTCACGGTCGGTTCGACATCTAATCGTGACTGTCTTGTTCCTGCTTTTGAAATTCCCAGGGTTTCATAACCAGTAAATTCTTCTACAGATGATAAAAACATCTCTTTAGACAGTTAGTCTTTGATACAATATTACAAGGAGCTTAGAAATGTCTCTCAAAGGCTTTTGGATTTTTGGTCGTTGGGTGCCTTTGCTATATTCATGAACAAAACAACAGACAAGTAAACCTCATATCATGCCCTACATATGGGATCTGAAATATAATGAGTTGCAATGGCTCAATTTTAAAAACAATCTTGAGGGGGAAGATAATGAATAATTATACTAGTTTGCCTAAACGGTAGAAATACTGTCAAGGGGAAGGGATATGTTGATTGACATGCATGCCTGCAGTACGTAATTTAACAACAATTCGTGCTTGGAATTGAAGGGAGATTTTAATATGTTTTGATCATGAACAGGGATATGGTACAAATGTGGACCGCCAAACAGGACCCCCTTCTGGACCCGGCGGCACTCGAGAAAAGAAAGAAACTAGATAGAGGTGTGAGTTACGGACTTCTTAAATTAAATAATGTTATTAAATTACTCATGATGTCAACTGAATGGGCTAATAGCATTTATTATAATACATGTAATTAATTACCAGGATGTTTTTGTTTAAATAGTGTCTTTTTATGTTAATTTCAAGATTGAGGAACAACAATTGCTGAGCAATTAAGGCAGACACTTTGTGACATTTTATTACTTATTAATAAGAAGTACTTTTTAACAATAAAAAAGGAAATTTTTGTCAGACAAAAGTACAGACAATTGTCAAGTTAATTAAAGTAAATTCTAAGTAATTTATATATACAATATGAGCAGCAGATCTGTATCACATTATTTTACAAACTCGAGGCGAAGCCAAGAGTTTGTAAATGTGATACAAATTTGATGCGAATATTGTGTAGGACTTATGACACGTGAGCATTTAATATAAGTGGGACATAGTTTTTCAGTGAGTGATTAACCCATTGATTCCTTGGGGTTCCCCATTGACGAGTAAAATCGTCTGGCGTTAGACAGAGTAAAATACTAAGTATGGCAAGTTTAGGGGGTGCATGGGTTAATGTACATGTACACTAAGTATTTCTGGTGATTCAAAACATTTTAACAGGGAAAATCGAAAGAAACACTTATGTAAAGGAAGAGAAATCTGTATCAGATATACAGATTTTGATTAATAAAACATTTCTTTGGTTTTCTCCTCATGAATTATTAATGCTTTTCTAAATACAGTAACATGCAGATGGAATTTAATAGGCCATTTCCGAGTTCATGGCTGCCTCCTTTTCAAAGCGAGTCTAAGTGCGACGTTTTTCTTATGAAAATTAGTTTTCATTAATATGTAAAGTAGCACTAATTACCATAACAAAAACTTCGCACTTAGACTCGCTTTGAAGAGGAGGCAGCCATGAACTCGGAAATGGCCTATTGAGTTGACAAAAAAGGAGCACTTTTCCATCCTCTGAGATTGAGTCTTATTGGCATAGTTCAAGATCGGTGTTTTGACTTAAGTTTTATAATGATTGGTATTTAGCGTTTCTCATTTTCAAAGAGAGTTGTTCTTAAGTTAAACATTAATTTTCTCATGTCTCACAGCAGCTGCAGCACCAACAGCTTGGCCACCATTTAGGTATATTTCTTTGCCTCTTATCTCCATTGACGACACTTCCTTCACCTTAATATCCCAACAGGATTTCTCCTGGGCTCTTTCCCGAGCATAATTAAGGCAATTTTTACCCATGAGAATCTTGGTACGTACTTCTGCCAAATTAACAACTCGAAAAACTCAGCTTTGCAGCCAGACATGTGGCTAAATACTGAGACTAATTCTTGCGTGAGCTTTTAATACAGCAATCAGAAATGCTGTTACTGTAATTATTTAAAAACTAGATATTGTTACCTGTGATCTCCCCCTAATGAGATAGAGATTTTTCCCTCTCTTGTAGCTTTTGCAATTTCTTGGGACAACTGCAACAAATAACATTATAAATTAGGATCGTGACTTAATTAGAAATTGGGATCGTGACTTAATTAGTGGCCCATCAAGAACTCAAAGTCAATTAACAAAATATGGATCAATCAGAAAATTTATAAATGAATCACCGTCATAATTCACACAGACTTCTAATATCACACCACTAGTCGAAATTATTATGCCAACTCTCCTGGATTATCCAGAAGTCTCCTGGATCATACAGAACAAATGAGTTTCAAACACATATTGTCTTGACAGAAACTAATTAAAACAAAATGGCTTCTCTTTACATAACTTTGTCTGTTATCTCAGCCAAAATATTATTATAATATAACCTGGTCCAAGTGTCAGATCTGTTTAACCAATCAAAAATCTCGACATTTAAGTGACCTGTTTTCCTGCAAATTTCCTGTTCAAACTATGCCCGTATATTTTCCCCTTTTATATTTCAGGCCATCTTGTTACTGTGGACCATGCAAGTACTGATGCTAGTACAATTAATATTGTACATTCAATTTGTATGTCCACAGGTGCCCCAAAGTTCCATGTGAGGGAAAGTCAACATGGCCCACAAAAATATAAACTTTAAGATTTGTATGGAAATCCTGACTGTGATTGAACAAGAGACAATGCAGTTATGTTGGGAACCATGGGGATAAACAATGTGTGATTGCCAAACAATGGTTGTCTAGAT
>NC_090880.1:5445703-5453203 GCF_036669935.1 Montipora foliosa
CCACGCAACAGAATTTTTGATATAATTTAGCCAAAGCTTTAGAATTTAAAAAAGAACTACATCTTCTATACGCGATTGTGAGCCTAATATTTTTTCCCGGAAATCCAGGCGGGAGGGGGGTCTTTTGTCTTGGAAATCCGGACAGGAAGGGGGGGGGGGGGGGGGTCTTGGGCTTCAGGAAATCCAGGTGAGAGGGGGGGTTAAAAAACGACCCCTTCCGTCAGGGGGGTGTGGATTTTTTCTGGAATAACCCATTTGAAGAGAAAGGTGGTCCTGAACATTGCAAGATACTGTAGTTCATGAAGTCTCATGATGGGCGATGTTGAAGTTCGGAGAAGAGCTAGGGGGCACTTTGTGACCTCCCATGGAAATCAGCATGCATCTTGTTGCATTCTGGATATATCTAAAACCTAAAAAAGTTGCTGGATCACGTACACATTAATTTTTTCATTTGTTGCACGCCTGGTCCAAGTTGCTTGAACCTTAGTGTCCAATTACAGGTTGACAACCAGGAGGTTTCAAAAGGCCTTAAATAATGGTTTGCTCTACAGATAACTGTGCTCCAAGCAACTTTACCCTGACTTGGCCCAACTCCCACCAAAGAAATTTAAGTCTCTGTAATCCTTTTTGAAAGGTGCTTCATATGATGGTAGGAATGAACATAAGTGATGAGCAACTTGGAGGAATTGCTGATCGTGCCATAAAAGATGCAGATGCTGACAAAGATGGTGTCATCTCATTTGATGAACTGAAAAGAGTAAGAACTTTAGAGTGACAGAAAACTACATTACAATAATGTTATTGTAGTTGTCATGTTGTCGTGCATATTCAGTACTTAACAGATGACAAAGTATGAACAAAAAAAGTGGCAGACGAGGGAATTGCCTAGTGTGTCAGTGACATTCCTACCACATTTTGATGTCTTCTGGGATCTATCAGCTGCACAGCAACATGGAATCTGCTTGTTTCATATACATGTAATGAAGAATTTAAAGTTCTTATGATGACATCAGTTGTCTGTCCTCTAATACATGTAGATCATGGCGAGAACCAATCAAAATGCATGCACTTTTGAGCTTATTATGTAAAAGAGATTAATCTGTTGAAATTGCCCATGTTCATTGTATTAATGGCCATTGTAATGAAGCCAATCCCAACAAAGCATCAGTCAATGCGTCTATGTCAATGTTGGCCCACTGTCAGCCAGCGTGTTGATCAACATGTTGGCCATGGCCGACACATTGGTTAGGATTGAATTCGTTATGATTATTGTTGATAAGTTCTTCCAATGGTGACTCTGGGATACTCAGAGAAAAATTGAATGCTCCTTTGCAGGAGATGAACCTATTTATGCTGAGCTGTAGGAGACTTGTGGCTGGGGCTAATGTCATTTAAACCAGCTTCAGGTGTCAGACAATAATAGACAATAATAATGTCAATAATAATTAACTTGACATGATTATTATATGCGATAATCACCTAGTAAGCATTTCAGCGAATAATTATCGTTAATTGTTGTCCATCTATACTGCTACTGTAGGACTAAGAGTGTTGAACTGTTGCATTCACATTATTGAAATGAATCACTCCGGTGGAAATTGTTAACCCTGGTAGATAAAATGAAGAAATAATAATTTTTTGGAATGGGGACTCTGCCAGACTGAGTAAATTTCACCGGCTGAAAGAGAGCTTTAACCACTAGCTCAAATTGTGCTGGAAAGCAAAGACATGCGGTAATTTCCAAGGTGCAATTAAGTAAAAACCCAGCTTGATTAATAACCTGCTTAGCTTTTCTTTAGCTACACCCCTGCTCATGCATAAACTGTCCGTCAAACAGTCTAAATTGTCCTGTCACTTTGCCCTTGTATTATGCCAACTCTCTGGACTGGTCTGTCAATGTCGACCCCAACGGACAGCTGATTATGATGATAATTATTGTGCAGATTTTTGTTCTTTTTAATGAAACTGTTTAGTTTTTTTAATTGTCCTTTTTTTTTCTTTTAGGTGATGGAAAATGTAGATATGAATGCTAAAATGAGCATCAGATTTCTGGCTTGAGAATAGCACTCAAACAATGTCCAAAAAGGGAAATTAAAATTTGTATAAATGCAGTTTGGTTTAATTCGTAACAAGTTTAAAGGGCTCTGTCACACTAAAAGTTGCAGCTGTTGTATGGTCTGGCATTAAAGAAAAAAAAATGGTAAAATGTTTTCAAATGCAATTTTGCATTTGATAACATTTTACCAATTTTTAGAAGTCTTGCGTTTCATCTCAGTTGGCGTCATGATATAAAATTGTCCATGTTTGATTGCAAATATCATTTGACATATTTCTGTTAAAATAATTTTCTCACAGTATTTTAGCTTTACTAAAAGTGATATTCTGAGTGGTTTTTTGTAAAATTCAGAACTGAATCCACATTCTTTTGTGTGACAGTGCCTTTTTAATGGGAGTCATAGGTAGTTTGGCTGAATTGCAGATACAGTGTACATGCAACAATCTTATTAAATTAATGTACAAATCCAGTGGACAAACAAAAGGAGGTGATGTGAGATCTACTATTAACAACCTCTTACTTGGGGATAATAATTATAATGTGCAAGCTGCCCCTTGGCTGCTGAAAAATCTAAAATTAATTGATTTAGCTTGAATGAATTTTTCTTATACATTTAAGAGCTCATCTGTTAGTGATAAAGAGAGGCTCACAAGTGGCCCATTTTTGTATTTTGTGTAGTCAATGACTGAGATATTTGGTGCAATAAAATTAGAACCAGGCTCTGGTTTGCAGTGTGTTTTATGCGCACAGCCTTACCAGGCATAAATTAATTAATGCAATGTGGTGTACATGTATCGTTGCACTGTGTAAGAGAGGCTACCATTCTTTATAGAGCAAGTTGCTTGTATACACTGAAATTAAGACTTACTGCACATCAAGTAGCTAGAGATAAATGTGTGGCTGAAACATGATGTCGACTGTCCAATCCATGTTGATTTACCAGTACTGGCTGTCTTTTTCTTTGGATTAATGTTAACTAAACACTATTAAACCGACCAAAGTTTTAACTACCGGTAAACCCTGATTTCAAAGCGACACCTGTTTATTTTAACTACAATTGTCCATTAGTTTTACGTTGTAATGGACCGCCATTACCAACTTAAAATCTTGAGAGAGCTGGATCAAGGAGAAAATGACATCAAAGACTCGTTAGTTTAAGAATGTAAAGCATGTGTACATGCTTGAATCAATATGCAGCGTAGGAGTTTTGCATGTAAAAAACTTGCAAGAGCCATAATGGTAACTGTTATACAATGTTTTCAAATTTGTTTTCTCTTTAATCTTCCTTGATTGTAACCAATCTACATGACAATCAGTTTACAAATTTGACAATAAATTAATCATCCAAAATTAATATCAAAGTTCTAACCCTTCATCCACCAATTGATTTTATTTGTAAATACAGGTGCTCTTGCAAGTGAAAGGGTCAATAACTTCCGTATTTAACCTATCACACCACCCCCTCTCCCCTCCAAAGTTCCACTCGCAGGTTTTACTATGATTAACACCAGATGAATCAGACGAATTCATAGTCTAATATCACAAATTCACTTTAATTTTTTTTAAATAATGCTCTCAGTCATTAGTTGTGACATATTCTTACTTCAATAGTTGTCAGCTAAAGTACAATAATTCTACTTGTGACAAAATGTAATTAAATTTTCTTGCACGTAATGCATCATCTTTCTATTTACAATGCCACAACCTTTTTCAAGTGAAGTAAAGGTCTAGCACTGGTTGATTGAATACCTGACTTAAATAGCAATACAGAGATTGTAGACATACAAAGCTGACACAAGTGACCTTTTTGTAATAGATGTCACATGATCAGAGAAACTGTATGGGTACATTAATGACAGGGAAACCCAGTTAGTACCAGTATCAAGCAATCCATCATACATGTAAATCCCTTACAGATCTCCAGCAAATGATACGTCTTGACTAATAAAGGTTAATTACTGTATTTCTAGTGTTCTGATTGGCTAACTTAGTGTAACAGTTGGTCCTCAGCATGTTCATGTTCAATGGTTTTTTTAAAATTGAAACAACTTCAGATTGTAGCATGAAATTGAAGCAGCTCAGAGTTTAACCCTTTGGCACCTAAACCGGCCTAAACCAGATTTAATAAAACAAATATCTTATTATCCCATTAATGTCACTGTTCCTTGGTATCAACATAGTTAGCTTTTAACGCATAACGTAAGGCGCAATAGAACGTGACAACAGACCTATTGGCGTTTTTGAGGGGAACACTGCCTTGTGACTGGTTAGCCTATGCGACTTCCGGATTGCGTGATGTAGAACAACCTCACTTATCTCCCACAGACTACGAGCTGATTGGTAAACAGCTCGTGCTTGATCGGACAAGAGTATTGGTTAGCGTGCAATGTACAATGGCAAACGAGCCAACAACCTTGGGGGAAGTCGCTACGCAGACTTAATCGCACCTTGCAGGAGTGACCCAATTTTTAATGATGGCAAGGTGATAAACCCAACCCATCTCCAAAGGGAGGGAGGGAGGAGAAAAAACTTTAACAAATGCCAACAGCTAGTTGGTTTACCATAGAAGACAAACAGCCAAGTGAACCTTAGACGGCTAATTGAGGCTTTTATAGCCAGACTCTGTCTATTAAAGTAGCCAGTTGTACAGCTTCTACTATGAGCAGGTAGGTATTACACGTGTTCTTTAACAGTTATGAATGAGGCCTTAACAGATTTGGCCAATGCAGGTGTATGTTATAAACTGAGATCTAGTAACAAAGTCTCTATGTCCTCATTTTATTTACAAGACCATTGATTTTATGACCTTGAACGACCGACTACAAAGGACAGGAAGATAACTAATGCGACATGAATAGCCCCTTTTAGTATGGTCACGTTCCATTAACCGTATTTTACTGATGGGGCAGTAAAATCTCATTTAAATTGTGTTTGTTCGATATAAGATTCGCTTTACCCACTTCAGTGCAACACCCCTTGTTATGATTTAACTGAATCTTGTAATCGAATGCATACTCATGGAATTTGTATGGGTAATAGCAGAAACCCATAAGGGTTGAAACGTGTAACGGCCCCTTGTGTGCTGGGAAACAAGCTTCTGAATTTTCAATTTGCTAAGTACCATATTTGGAACAACAAGAGCAAGGGGTTTCCAAATAATTATGGTACTTGGCACTGAAACATTCAACCAATCAGTTCGCAATGAATAATCGGAAGCTGTGAACGCACGTTACACATTTCAACCCTTATGGGTTTCTGGTAATAGGCCGCTTCGGAAAACACCATAATACTCTTTGTTTGTTCCCCCAAATTTTGCATATAAAATTTAAGCATTGTTTGCAGTTTCTCTTGGCACTTACAATGGTCCCAAGAGAAAACAAAAACCATGTGTTACGAAAAATAGTATTGCGTGACGAGCGTTACTGTCTAGAATCTTCGCGAGAGTTCGTAGTTTGTTTATATTTAGGTTTGTACGTAAGCGTTTCTAAATCGGTGTGTTTTGTAATCTTTCTATAATTAGATTCATTACTAATTTAGAAAGTTCTAGAAGTTTCTTGTCAGAGTATATAAGTAGACGAGTCCAAGCGGAGTGTTTTTTTAACTAGTTTTTTACAAGCGAAGAGAGTTGGCGTTGGCCGTGTTTATTCAAGTGTGACAGAAGCTGTGTGCATTCAAGTTGGCGGAGGCCGTGTAAGTTTATCAAGTTCGTGCTGTTAAGAGTTTTACTTCGTGGAAACTACGTTCATTTTTGGAATAAATCTTCTTGTTGTTGTTCCGACAACCCTGCGTTCAGTTTAGTCTGCAAGCTAACTTTCCTCAAAACATTCGAACTCGTAACATTGGGGGCCTGGTCCTGGAGAGGAATTCATTTGTTTGCTGACTACAGAAACCAGGAAAGGACAATTCAAGAAGGAGTTACAGAAAAAGTAAGAAGAACTGTGCAAGAGAGTATATTGCGTTTTTGCTGTGAAATCTGCTATGGAAATGGAAAAGCTTTTGCAGATGGGGAAAGAATTCGGATTGCAAGGAGAAAAGCTTCTCGAGTTTGTAAGGGAAGAGGAAGAAAAAGAAGAAAAACGCAGACAATTAGAACAAGAAAGAAGGAGGAAAGAGGAAGAAAAAGAAGAAAAACGCAGACAATTGGAGGAAGAAAAAGAAGAAAAACGAAGACAATTGGAGGAAGAAAAAGAAGAAAAACGAAGACAATTGGAGGAAGAAAGAGAAGAAAAAAGGAGGCGGTTTGAAGAAGAAAAGGAAGAGAAACATCGATTACTTGAAGAAGATAGAAGAAGAGAAGATGAAGAGAGAGAAACTAGACGACAAGAACGCGAACTAAGAAAGTTGGAAATGGAAACCGAGCTGTTGAAACAGAAAGAGGCTATTGAAGCGGCAAAAAGAGAACACGAGTTGGAGATTGCACGTTTGGCTGTAGAGAATGCTGACGGGCGTCCTGAAGTGAGAGAGGATCGGGCTAAGGCACCTAAACTCCCCTCGTTTGTTGATGGCAAAGACGATTTGGACGCGTATTTGCAGAGGTTCGAGAGATTTGCCGAGACAGCTAAGTGGAAAAAAGATGGATGGGCATCGAAGCTCAGTGCTCTGTTGTCTGGACGGGCACTAGAAGTGTATTCACGTCTATCGGAGGACGCAGCTAAGGATTATGACAGGGTAAAGATTGCGTTAATGAAGAGATATGACCTTACCGAAGACGGCTATCGTCGAAAATTTAGAGTATCCAAACCAGAAGTTGACGAAAGTCCGGAGCAGTTTATTGTGCGACTGGACAGATACCTGTTACGGTGGCTAGAGCTTTCGAATACTGCGCGAAGCTTTGATGGTCTTAAGGACTTGATCGTGAAAGAACAATTTATTGACTCTTGCCCTAAGGATTTGGCAATTCACCTGCGAGAAAGGGCACCTGAAACTCTAGCAAAGATTGCGAAGATCGCTGACCAGTACTTGGAGGCTCATGGTAAACATTTGTTCAGCTCAGCGAGCAGAAAGCCAACAGCGCAGCCTGAGAGGGAAGAGACCAAGAACATGCAGATTAATCCACCAGCTCTGCATTGCTTTAAGTGCAACACCCGAGGTCATAAAGCTGTCAACTGCCCAACCCTAACAAGAAAGTGTTTCCTATGTGGTAAGCAGGGTCATGAAGCTAGAAACTGTCGATCAGGTGGACGCAGATCAGGAGGACAAAGTAAGGATGGTAACCCTGTGCAGCGTGGTCAAGTGAGTGCCAGTTGTTTAGTTCAACCACCTGAGGATAAACCTACTGATGAAGAAGTTAAGGCCTGTATTAAAGATGATAAGTTGCTGTTAGCCTGTGGTAAGAAGATTCCATTGTTGAGTAGTGCTTGTGTTGAACCGTTGACTGGAGTGAGAAGTAAAATGCCTGTCGTGAAAGGTAGAGTTGGAGAGAAGCCTGTTGATGTCCTGAGAGA
>NC_090880.1:5458203-5505703 GCF_036669935.1 Montipora foliosa
TATTTTGTTCCCCTAAAAACTCCTTCATAAAAAAGGACGACCAACAATTAACTTTACTTCTTGCGCTTAATAAATCTGATGTAAACCACAGCTCCTAAAATTGCCAGCTCGACCAAGATTATGGACAGCAATATCAACTTGTTTGTTGCAATCCTGGGATGAAAAGGAACAAGAAAATTAAATAATATTGATGTAGTCAATCATTGTGCTCCACAAAAAAATCGCCCAAAAAAACACTGGGTTGCCAGTGAAGAATGCCATACATGTATGTAACCTGCGACCAGGCGTTCTTTTTACATCATCTCTAAAGAAAAGAATGCCTGGTTCCAGGTTAAGGATGGCTCATCAGCAGCAGAATGTTGTATTTATGCTCACCTTATGGCCATGCTGTTTAAAATTCTCTTGCTCTTACCCAGACCTTCATCAACATCTTTGAGCTGTAACAAATCAGGCATCGACATGAAAAAGTTGAACAACCTCTTTAAATGCACTGCCTCCCACCCAGGCATCTCAAAACCGGAGAAAAGAGGTGAGAGCAAAATTTACAACCTCTCACTTCATTGACATGGGTTTATCAACTGAGTTGACATGATAAAATGATTGATCACTTTAAACACTATGTCTAAGTTAGAGGTTAGCATTTTTGTAAAGGTTTGGGTTGTTTCAGTTACGGTAAAACAATGACCTGCAACCTGAAAGCTGTACTTTGCACACTCTGGGAATTGCGCAGTCTTTAGTTCGAACCCCTTTTATAGCCTGGATTTTTTCAGGCTTGCTTGCACCTGCTTAGGTAAGTTGTTTATCAAATTGCGTTTATCTAGCTGGCATTCATGTCATCTCCTGTTTACATCCCTTCCTACTTGCATGTTCTTTTCTGCTAGTAATGATAGAAATGAGGCACTAGAAATTGTCTGAAGTTAAGTGAATGCCTGTCCTTACTCTATCTCTTGTTCGGATGAGAGCCTCCCTTTGGTCACCTAATTCTTCAATGATTTCACCTCCAATTTGCTCTGCAATTTTTAGAAAAAGAAACACAAATTTTGTTTAATAGCAGAGGTTTTAGATAAACAATTAAGAATAAAAATCAGCAATAGTAAGGTTACAATGACATTTCAACGACTCAATCATCATTATTTCAAATTTGTGAAACTGCAGTCAAATTTCATTATACATAAAAATTCTTCTGAAAAACGTATTGCATACAATTACAGTATGATGCGCCTTACCGTGGCCACCTAACAAAGTTTTTTTACAAATTGTCCGCCAATCAGGATGTGTGAATTTGATTGACAGTCACACCTCCTTGCAAAGTTCGCAGAGTTGTAAGTTGAATACCGTTGCATCGGTTGTTGAGTTGACGTATTTATACATAATTGTCAAATGTAAAAGTTTGTTGGGTAGCCACGGTAAGGTGGGTTGCACTGTAAAAAGAAAATGTAATGTGAATGTCTATGATGCACCTTTTTAATAGTATGTAACACATTTTTCACAAGCATTTTAATGAGGTTTAAAAATGCAATCAACTAGGAGCGGCTCACAGCAGTCAGTTTTTGTCACAGGTTACGTTATATTTGTACAGATTCAGACCTCATGCTTTGGGTTGTAGAGCTTACTTATCAGTGTGGCGGGAAGTAGGAGCATTTTGTGTGGAGCGTTTAGCGGTTTTTTCCCTCCCTTTCACTTCTACTTTCCAATGTTTATCAGTGTGACAGGTGCCTATCTTCTCTGCTGCCATGAGCGGCTGGGTTGTCAGGTGTTGCCGGCGATGGGAGCAGTCTCCATCTTGGAGCTGGCTGTCAAAAGACAGTGGAAGCTCCGGGAAGTCTCAAGCACCCAACTTCCACTTAGTGACGCAGTTGTTAATTCACTATTTTCACCAATCCAATAATACAGTTCATTTTTTTTTTATTTTTTTTTTGGGGGGGGGGGGGGGGGTTATTTGCATTACAACAATGGATACCCAGTTCACTGAAGCATGATACGGTCCCAAGAGTAAATAACTTGCATTGTTTCAATTATTATACATAAAGAACCCTCCAAAATCTATTGCATTATGGGATGGGGGAAATAGTCTATTATATAAAAATAATGAGAAAGGACTGTAGATTCACAAATTGAAAAATGATGAGGGAGTCGTCAAAAGGTCATTCTAACCTGCTATTGCTAATTTTATTTGTAAGAACTTTGTTTAACCTGATTATCAAGTTAATAATGATCTATTATTATAGCTATTGCATATTGTACATCAACAGTGTAACAAAGAAATAATATTATCATTGCCTGGTGCCACAATGATTAAATAAACATGTCTGCATTCATTCTGTTGATTTTCTTGATACAACTGGCCCCAGTTATTCAAAAGGTGGATAGCAATAATTATCCAGTGAGCAAATCACTATCCATTGGATAGCATAACTGGTTTGGCTATGACTTACAAACTGGATAGAGATTTATCCAGTGGATTTATAGCACTACCCATTGTTTGAACAACAGGCCCCACGACTACATGAATGCTACACAGAGAAAATCTTGACTTTTCTTAACCATTTCACCCCTGAAGAGGCCCCCATTGAAGAGTAAAATTGTCTGAAGTGGCATTGGACAGAGTAAAATCTATAAGTGTTGCTCTTAGGAGGGAGAGGATTAAAAAATAAAAGTCTCGCAAGTTCACTCTGAAAAAATTAATATTAGAGAGATGCACATGTAGCATTGTTTTACTGCACATAACAAAAGGCAAGCTGAAATTTGCATTTTGCCAAAATTTTGGCTCAACATTTTTGCCTCTTTACTTGTATGTATTTATGATATATTTATCATGGTACTTCTAAAAAAAGTAAACATGTTAAAAGAAGAGAAGGTTTATGGTTTTATGACATGTATTAGCTGTCCAATTTAGTGTTTGCCATTTCAAAGTAAAGGTGATACACGATCTCTACTATCTTACCAGTTTCAACAGCAACTCTAGTAGATCTTGCAATACTTTCAGATGCTCTGTTCAGTGTCTCTGTTCCATGCATTACCTTGTTCCTCTGTGGAGCCTGGCAAAAATAAACCAGTGCCTTAGTGGCCACACTGTACATTTAACAGTGACAAATTGTTCTTCATGAAACCAGACATTTTATCCATTAAGAAGTGATTAATGAAGGGCTATAAACTCCATGCCCAATTTGCATGACACTTGAGTTATTTTGTCAAATCAAAAACGAATCTGAATAAACAGTGCAGAGAAGAGAGACCCAGGGAATGAGACTGACCCCCTCCTCCCCAATACAATGTTGAAAGATGTCCAGCCTTCCATACACTTTTCTTGCTTTCTCCAACTATGCAACATTGTTAAGGAAGGAGGGAGGGGGGGGGGGGGGGGGGGGGCAGCAATAGTTTGGTAATACATGTACAATGTGTACATGCTAATTGTCCCAACAGGCAACACGGGAGGGAAATAGGATGAAACAAACAGATTGAGAAATAAGATTTCCAACATCTTTCCAAAGGATTACTTCATGTTTTGCATTTTACCTAAACTATTAACTTTCGAGAAGTAAGGAAAGTACTAATGTAGAAATAATAAACTCTATTTTGTTGATTTAACTTCATGTATCACCACTGAACACAAGCAAGAATTTTCTTTACATGAAGGATGCATGTATCAGGAGATACATGTACAATGCTCAATATCAGGCTGCAATTTAACAAAATACCAAAACATGAAAAACATATTTATGATCATGCACACAGCCCTTCATTTAACCTGTTCAGTCCTAACAGTCAATGGGCCGCTTAAGAGATGAATGGGTTAAGCTTCACATTCTTAGCAATCTGAACACTCACAAAAACAAATAACCTACTCTCCATACTCTCTTTGAGCAGTTATTTCACCCTTGCTTTATATTGGTTTTACGATTTGCATGCATTGAAACTATGACAAACATCTCATAATTAAGAAAACAAGAAAAAACAATAATCCAAATAGTAGAGCAGGCATTTGTTTGGATTCCTATTCATGAAGAGAGCTCATTCTTATAAAATTCATATTGATTTCAACATTGTAACACAGCTGGAAGGCCTGGGCACGCAGTCAACCACAGGGTACTCATAGAATTTCCCTTACATTAGGAAAGAGAATAAACCACTGAATTTCAAGCTTACCATTGGATCTGAATCAAAAAGTTCTTCCTTTCCAAACGTTACATTGACCTGCTTAGTTGGTTTCGCCTGGAAAAGAATAGTGGCATTTAAGAAGTTTAAATTCAATCCTAGCCTGAGTAACAGGTGGTTTGGAGAATTTTAGACGCTTCTTGCCACCGGGGTTGACTTTTGAGTGATAGTTTTGAATATGGCCATAACAAAACCTGGGCTGAAGTCAAATAAAAATGCAAGAGGGAAGGGGACGAGGTGGGCGAGTGAGAAACCACCTGCAATGAACCCCTTAACATTTTCAAAACCTCCATTCGCCAACTGACGAAGAAAATATCGTTCCTGATTGGCTGATAAAGTGTCAGAAAAAATCTGACCATCAGTCAAAATTTATTTCTTCCTTTCATTAAAGTGTACAGACAAAACAGAGCAGAAAGAGCCTACAATCTGTTTCCAGAAAATTTGGAAACTTCCTTGTGGTAGCTTGGATTTTCTGGTGTTCTTAAATAAAAGCAGAAAGACGTAAAACAACCAATAAATGAAGACAATATTTTGGCAAAAGAGATTTGGCAAAGTTTCCTACGTCAGCTTTTTCTAACTGACAAGATGTGTTTTGCATTTAGTAATGACACCTTCTAGAAGTATCAACGGTGACCAGATCAAAGAAGCTGAAGGATATGGGCTCACAGCAACCTTTCGTTGGCAGCTGCCAGATGTATCCATTGGGAAGCTCCAGCTAGTTTTTGCATCAGCAGAAGATGTGCTGGACAAGGCATTTCTCAACATGCTGAAATGACATGATTCTAATAACTTCCACAAAAAACTGTCGGCTACATGTATATATCATTGTCAACGAATCGCACCCAGTAGAAACATACATGTAGACAGGGAAACATTAATGGTAAGTTTAAACTTCAGTTAGATCTTGTAAATATTTTCTGTGGTGAATTAATAATTGTATTTAAGTGTCAATGTTTACACAAGCCGTGCTATGATTGGTTGGTAGTTGACATCAAACCTGTGCTCATCCCACTTGATTGGAAATAGTGGGTTTTGAAAATGTTGTGGGGTTGATTGTAGTCACTTTTTCTCCTAACCCTTCGCTTGCTTTTCACATGGCCATTTACATGTCAACCCTGGTGGAAGGAAGCTTCTAAAATTCACTAAACCACCTGCTACGCAGGCTAATTCAGTCCAATCATAGCCTGATTGATCATGCAGGTGAAAGTAGTCTTCATAAAGATCCTTAATAATTAACATGGCCTGAGGATTCAACAATGTTTAAAGTGCAAGTCGCTGTCAACGTCAGGGCCTCCAGGCAAAATCGATGTTTTGTCATTGGCAAAATTACAGCCCCAGTGTGCGGCCCTCTACCTAATAATGGCACTTGAAGTGAACTATCCATTGCTCACTGCCATAGGCAAAGTATTATTGAGGCATACACAATGTATTGCAGTCAATAAGGGTCAGTCTCTGCCTGACAAGCGTTTCATGCCAATCTACCTGTACTTTATTTGTGTACAGTCTTTTGCTTGCCAACCTAATCTGACTCAGATTACCAAGCCAGTTTTACTATTGTTCTCAGACATCCCTGGACAAAGGCTTTTTTTCAGCCCACTTCATGAACCGTTGATTTCAGTCCGTGGTTAAGAAATTCTGATCACGTGATAACATTTTTTGGTGACTCTGCAGTTTTGAAAATACTGATCTTGTGACGCTATTTTCTGTTGCTTTCCCCAAAGAGAAAAATGCGAAACGATGTTGACGGCGAGTAAAACTGGCCGAAGCTATTACGGGTAACCCAGGAAAAGCCTTATCCTAGGAAATAAGAAGCAGGTGGAAGTTACGTTTCTTCAGGTTTTTTTCTTTTCTCGGTGGTGGGAAGAACGAAGGACTCGCGCCACATGGTCGGTATTTTCTAAACCGCAGAGCCACAAAAAATGTTATCACATGATCAGATTTTTTCAACCGCAGACTGAAATAAACAGTCCGTGAAGTGGGCTCAAAAAAAGCCCTTGTCCACAGACATCTGAGATCGATAGTAACAGTCATTTCAGCGGTCATGGCTGGTGACCCCCCTACCCCCTTATTTTTAGATGTTAAAAGAAATAAAAGCTTTTTTAAAATGTCTTACACTTTTTGCAGGCAACAACATTAAAAACCACAAAAAAGCAGAAAATTTGCTTTTGAGAGCATCCCCCCCCCCCTCCCATTTGCCAATAGTATGGCCCTTTACTCTACAGTTTAGATTATAAAAACTGCCTGAAGGTCTTTAATAATTATTTTTCCAGAATAATGCTTCCTGAAATCTCAAACATATGAGTAAATTTAAAGAAAACGACAAAACTTTTGAAATTATAAGACATGTTTCGACAGAGACTTCTGTCATCTTCCACACACGTGCGTGAGCACTTAGTGATAGGGCCTCTCACATTTTCAAACACCTACAGAATTCCGAACAATGTCGTGCCCTGTCTTCAGGGGAATGTTTCCATATTTTAGATCACGCCTCTACGACTTTTCAACTCAAGATAAAAGAAGCTTTTCATATTCAAAGAGAACAACCTTCTCTTAATCAACAACTGCATCACGTAAATCTAAAACTATCCTTTTAATTCTCACATTGTACATTCCGTTGTTACTGGCATAATTAGCACTTTTTCCGTACTTATAAATTCAACTTAACACTTTGTACATTAATCAACTGAAGATGACAGAAGTCTCTGTCGAAACATGTCTTATAATTTCAAAAGTTTTGTCGTTTTCCTTAAATTTCTGACTTGCCTGCTGATATCAAGATCCTTTGGAAATATGAATAAATATGTGTAAATAGACCCTAAAACTGAAGAAATTTCACCATGGTTGATGTATAACCATACCACGTCTCTCTTGAGCTGTTCAAAGTCCCTTTTGTAACCACGTGTTTTAGCCATCATAGAATTCTTGAAAGATCCTGGTGCAAAACTTGCTTCTTCCTCCATCTCCTCAATCTAGGTAAGAAAATGTACAACCATGTTAATGTACCACGCTGATGCATTACTGAACTTCAAAGATCACAAATAATTACCCGGTAAAATTATTACTACTGGTATTAGTTTCTAGTTTCAGGATATTGAAAATAATAATCCTTGAAAGAAAACTAGGTTGAGATGATAGAGTGATTGGCTCTTCCCTTTCAGGGCATAACATGCCTATTGTACCATCGTCCTATCTACATGATGCAGAACTCAAATGCATTTGAATTCTGCATGTTACATTTGCAAACCTAACCCGAGTCGAATTACCAAGCCAGTTTTACAGTGCGATGTGCCTTACCGTGGCCACCTAACAAACTTTTTTAAAACTTTCATGCCAATCAGGGTGCATGAATTTGATTGAGAGTCACCCCTCCTTGCAAAGTTTGCACGGTTGTAAGTTGAATACTGTTGCATGGGTTGTTGAGTTGACGTACTTACACGCAGTTGTCAAATGTAAAAGTTTGTTGGGTGGCCACGGTAAGGAGCGTTGCACTGTAACAGTCATTTCAGTAGTCATGGCTGATGAGGGGTGTTACTAAACACAGGAACGGAACAGAACGGAACGGAATATACCAGAATACGGTAAACCGGAATAAAGCAGAATAACACCAGCCTGCAAGACTGCTGTCTAACAGTCACCTGGTTGCTTGGGGCCCCTTATTTGCAAGCAAGGACGACCACATTTCTGAACAAGTAGCCCGAATGGGCACCTTTCTTGTATATTTGATCCCAGCTGGAATTAATTAATTCTGGGCTCTTGAAAAAAATGACTCAGGCTATTACTGGTAACTTTTAATGTTGGAAGCCCGAAGGACTCCCGGAAAATTTTCTTAGGCAGTAGCCTCGGGAATGAAACGAAATCAACAAGAATAGTACCGGAATATACTGTAACCAGCCAGAATGACTACCAAATAAACTGGAATGTAGCGGAATGAACCTGAAAATGCCAAAATTTTGTGTTTTAGTTAGCGCTGACCAATTTTTGGTTTCTATCAGCTTTAATTGTGTCATGTGATTCCTTAAGGGAAATTATGCACAAGTTTTTGCCTTTTGTAACATTTGGAGCACTTCGGTCATGAGAAACCTTTGACAGGTACATGTATATCCATCCCTAAATGAATAATTATTTGTTGTGGAAGTAACAAATTTTTTCGTGAACAAATACAGTAGCAAGAGAAACAGAATGTTATCCTAATTGCGTTTTTCTATGAATCTTGGAGGCAACATTCACCGTATGAGTCAGCAAACCCGTGAACACTTTTATTTCATTCTCACAGGTCAATTGTGTATTGACCAATCACAACCAAGTTCAGCAAACCACAAACTAATTATTGTTGCTGCTTTCCTGCTTCCCACAACCGACATGTGATGGAGATATACGGAAATAGATTCGTGCAAACCAGAAAACTATTTTTCTCTTTCCGATTCGGTTGGCAATGATGCCATCGAACCTGAACGCAGTTTCCTTGTTTGAAGAAAGAAGAGTAAGAAGCACAGAAAAAAGATTGATCGCTGATAATATATAGACACAAAAAAATAATTTTCTTTTCTTTCCGTGGAACAAAAACTGAGTGGACCACTTTGAGATTGTAAGAACATATCGTGACTCGTTCCAAGCCTTGTTGCTTCCCCTTGAATGGAAACTGCTTCTTTCTCTCGTTCTCTCTATTCTGCATACTGGGGGCATACTCATTCATTTACAGTCTAGAATGATGAAAAATTATGTTTCGTTCCTTTGTATACGCTAATCAGCTTCATTCTGGTGTTCTTCTGGTTCATTCTGTCTTATTCTGGTGTCATTCTGCCTTGTTCCGATATATTCGGGTACCATTAATTCTAGTTCATTTTGTTTCATTCCGGTGTCATTCCGCCTCATTACGGCGTATTCCAGTTCCGTTCCATTCCATTCCTGTGTTTAGTAACGCCCGCTGATGAGTTGAAAAACAAACTTTTATAAGCCCTTGTCATCAGAAAGGTGGCTTTCATGCAACCTCACCGTCGCCATGTTGGTGGACCAAAACAAAAGATATCAGCTTATTAGTTCCTTTCGTTGCTCCACCAGCACATGTACATTACACCATTTGTTACCTGTGTCTCAAGAGACTTGTTGCAACACCTAATGTACAAAAGTGTTAATTTGTGGCGATGAGGAAATTTGAGCCTAGAAAATTTTGGCTTTGTCCTGAGGGCATCCCAGAATGCAGCAAGTCTAAAACACAGGTCACAGATCACAGGTCAGTTTATATGTCACCATGTTACAGATAAATAAACAACATAAGAAGTGTCTCCTAAACGTAATCACTCTACAAAAATGTTGTTTCAAGTCTAGGGGAAACTGGCCTGTGTTGCAGCTGGATGCGTCACGAAATCGCGGTATAGGCGGTTTTGTCTGTCTGTGATGCAGGCCAGGGGAAACTTTTGACTTAGTTGTTGATCAATTGAGCACAGACTTCTAGTCTTGACCTGTGGAATGTGACGTGTGTTTTAGCTCTGCCTTCCAGAATGAAACATCAAGTTATCAATAATACAAGTGGGAAGCAATAATTCTTAGAAAGCCCTTCATGAATTGGTTTTCCTGTGCCTCAGATTTTAAAATAATACCAACTTTATTCATTTAATTCAATGAAAGGGAAGGATACCAGAGGTTATCCCTATCGAAGGTGTCTGCCTGCAGCTGGATGTAATTGACTGAGAGTCAATTTTGATGAGGCAGGAACATCAGAGGACCATGAGAAAACCCCTCAGAATCAGATTGAGATTGACTGAAACTCGACCCTCTTACAACCCGCGGCCAGGATTGAACCCAGGCCACAGAGGTGGGAGGTGCAGTTGATAACTGCTAAACCACCCTGAGTCCCCCTAAACTGGACTCGCCGTCATCACCCTTAAAGAAGAAATAAACAGTCAAAGGAAAAGAAAAAATATCATTTTAAAGTTCAGTAATTCAGAATAGTTTATGTGCAGTGGAGGATAGAGTGCAAGTGGCAGGTCACTGTTTTACCATAACTGAAACAACCCAAACCTTTACAAAAATGCTAACCTTAGGCTTAAACATTGTCTAAAGCATAGTGTTGGGGGCCTAACATTAGCATTAGTAAAGGTTTGGGTTGTTTCAACTATGGTGAAGCAATGACCTGTAACCCTAACCTGCAAGCTGCAGTTTGCACCCGGCCCTCTATGTGTGTGTAAAGTAACTTGTCAAGTTTCAAGGTTATAAGCCTTACGTTATTATTGTTCAAAACCTGTAAAATAGAAATGGTTTGATTCAGCTCACTATTAAATCGGCTTCTTCTATCCTTTTTTCTACTTCACGAACTGCGCTCTTCCTCATTTCTGAAACGAGAAACTGAATTAAATTTGGACTATTCTTAATAACTCACTAAGGGTTAGCCCCCTTCTTGTAAATCTTACCTCCCGTTAACCTTGGTATTTTGTTGGTCACTTTGCTACTTATGTCTTCACGTAAAGTCTTCAGTTCCTCCTCGAGGTCTTCAAACTTTTCTGAAGACATTTTTTTGATCTAGAAAACGCAAAATAACCTTCTGTACACCAATGATATAAAGCCAGTAGATGAAATGAAATTTTAGAGGCAAATGAGAAACTCGCCCGTGATGAAAATGGTCAGCATGTTAACGAAAAAACGTATGCGTGACACCTGGCGAAATGGTATATACCCCTTGAAGGTCTTTGGAATCGAACGATCAGCTCCAATGTTTTGATGTAACATTTCCGACCAAACATCCTTTCTTTTGTATATCAGTTCACAAGAAGCCAAAGTAGGATAATCAGTGTTTGGAATTTGTTGCTTGGCGTCATCAGCACAGAGCCCGACAGGCCAAATGATGTAGTCAGCGAGAGGAAGTGGAACCCATGCGTACAGCTTGTGCGAAGTAAATGGCAGAAGTTTCATCAGCTCTCAAAAATGGCCGTAATCGCCGATTTTTTTAATAGCGCTTTGAAGTGATATGTGATTTCTCTGGAATATCATGCCCATATCTGAGAATGAAAATAATTCAAACAGCGCGAAGTGGAAAGGAATGTTCGTACCCGCGCTTAGGAAGGTGAGCTAGAGGGAAGCATTCCTTTTTTTAGAAAATATCGTGTAATTCCGACTGTTTGGTTTCTGTTTCAGGCCTGTTGATTTTTCTTCTGTGTATCAATAGAATTGAGCTGCAATCTCATTCAAGGGTTTTTAGAGAGAAAGTTGCCTACACCTTCTCGTTATTGATTGCTTTTGAGTTTCTTCTGACTTTTTAAGGAGGCGTGATTAGCCTTTACTTAACTTCTGTAGTTATACAACAAGTCAAGTTGTGCTTTCAAATTCGTTTTAGGTTCAGTCGCAAGTTCATCCCTCGTTGAAGGTACATGACGATGCTTTAGAATACATCGAATCTTTGATCATACAACTTTTGCACCATCTCTGCGCGTGCCAGCCACGCTCAGTTGCTGATATCGAGGAGCGTGTGAACAGCACATTTCCCCATCCGATTGATAAATGGGCCATCGGAGACGCGCAGGCTGCACTCGAAAAGGGAAAGAAGAAGAGTGTTGTTGTGCTACCTGCGGATAAAGTTCATCCATTGGTAAAGGTGATCTGACTTTTTCTATTTTCTGTTGAGAGTACAATTTGTTTTGTTGTTAATCAAAAGCAGCTGTCATTGTTCATTTCAAAGGCCTATTTAATATTTGCAGATTATTCTGTTCACACTTATTATTACCAGTTTATTGATTTTGAAATCGTTCCCGTTTCAGTGCACTTTACAGTCCGTAAATCTTTCTAGTGGTATATTTATATTGTTTCTTTTGTTGTGATCTGTGTTTTTGGTTGTAAAATAATTGCTTTCAAGATTCCCAGCTGATTTTTAGGTAAACAAAATTAAGTAGTTGTACAGCTTTATTGGCAGGGTTGAGTGATGTGTTATTTGCCATCCTTACCACCACAATTTCCCATCAATACGTCTTTCACCTGATTTTCCTGTTTCTTCTAGAATCGTTTTACTTGAGCATACTTTATTTATCTTGAGGTTAAAATAAAAGTGGAACTTTTTTACTTTCTAGGCATTGCATTCCTCTTTCCAACAAATATGTAAATTGTATCTATTTGCCTAATTGGGAAGATATCTTTTGCAAACATTCTTTTTTGTTATTCAAATGTACCAACCACTGGAACAAAAAGCCCTTTGTTCTTTAATAACAATAGGTGGCTCCATGTACAATATCTTTCCTTATTGATAAGGATGCTTTGTTGTTCACTTCAATTGTATCCTATGTTCATTTTTAGTCAGTTTCATTTTCGTTGGGTGTCTAAAAAAGTGTCTTTCTGGTCAAGTTTTCCTAGAAACTCAAAACAGGCTGAGATAAAATTCCAAGCATCAGCTTCCCTTTGGGCAAGCCCCTGAGGAGCTAGCCCCGAATAGTTTTAGTTTGAATTAAACATAAACAACTGTGGCATGCAATTGCTGCGTGTGCTAAAAAGTTGTTAATCTTTTGAAGATCATCAATCAAAAATAATCAACTACAACTGAGAACTTACTGTATAGTAATATTTTATTCAAACACCATTTCACAGGCTACAAGTAAACAAATTTGTCACATTATTTTGAATAACAAGAGTACATAAATTACTGAAAGATTTCTTGGAAAACCCAAAGAGTTAATCAGTTATTGGGCAGTTTGCAAGATAGGAAATTATTCATTGTCATGTATGTATATGTGATTTGAACCGAGAAGCTCAAATTGATCAATTACACCATTGTATTCCTCATGCATTGATCTTCTTTAAAATTTGGCTGAGTGAAAACTGGACGTTTGTGGCGAGTTGCTCAGTCAAGATCTGGTCTTCGCCATATTGGCTACAGCCGGATAAAAATAAGATTAAAAAGGATGATTTAGTGGCCTGAAAACTGTCTGCTAATCAAATTATTATGTCAGAAGTTTGCATCAGAAGAAAAAGCAACCAAGATTGCCACACTCATGTTTGATTATTGATGCTTGCTTGCCAGGCAACCTGTTATATGAAAGCACAAGCCTGAAATGTTGTTCCACTAGTTGCGTGCTATTGGACAGCCTGTTTATTGTGCCCTGCAAAAGCATCTGTTGTATTGTTGACTTTAGGAAGGCTGATGTCAAAGGTTAAGATTGTTAAAGGTCCCTCTAGACGTTTGGTTAGTGCTAGTGGGGTTTAAGGGGTGTGGCACTTAACTACAGAAAGGCAATGGGTGCTAAGGAAGCTTTTTAGTGAAAGAGTCCGACAAAAAGGTTGCCTGGATGGTTCTGTGAAATAACTTTTTCAATGGAAATCTGACATCACTTCGATCAGAAGGCGCATATGCAACTAGTCTCAGTCGTCTGCCATGCGTTTTAGTGAAAAACAGGTAAAAGCTCCCACGAAACAAAATGAACAAGGCATTATTTTATCAGATGAGAAGCGTCCCATCATTTTTTGTAGACTGTGGAATGGAATTTCTATTTGAAAATTGTAACAAAGGAGGGCCTTAATTATGATGCCATAATTTGTTTGAGAGATAATTTCTTTGAAAATCCATGCTACAGATTTTGTTAGAATGTTGTCATACTGTTGCGTTAACATTTTGTGAAAAACAGTTAACTCGCTGCATTTTTATGCATTTTCTGCTTTGATCACATGATTTACCAAATATGGTTGTGAGGTGAACTATACAAAAGAACTTTAAATAGAACACACTGTAGAGTTAAAGGAATTCGAGAGATGACTACTTGAAGGGGTCCATAGCAATGGTTTGGTAATTAAGAGCCACCCCCCCCCTCCCCTTAATTCCCTATGCGCATACACCTGTAAATGCACTTTCTATTATTTCTAACATGTGAATGTTAACTGATAAGCAGTGTGATTGTTAAGTGTATAATCAAAAGCCCACTCATTAACAAATGCATCACTAAATGGAGGTTGGGTGCTTAGGATATGTCCAGGGGCTTCTATTGGAGGCCATCCACCCACCCCCTCAACTGAGTAATGTTCCCATGGCCAGCAATCCCTGCAATCCAGCCATGAGCCCCAATGCCAAACCGAAGGACCTCCGGACTAAGCAAAGCTGCCAAAAATGAAGGGGCGCATGGGTCAAAGTACCTGGAGCTGCTCGCGGAGAGAGTCATGTATTAGGGTAGCCTGTCCCAATGCTTGAGGAGCTATGTGGCAGAATTTCTGAAATTTGAAATGAGATAAAGCATCAGCCACAGAGTTCCTAACACCAGCCACCGACAGAGGAAGAAGTAAAAGAAAAGGATAGCAGAGCTGCAAGCAGAGGCAAGGGGCAAATCAAGTGCCAGATCTCAAAACATCAACAACGGCACGGTAGTCACAAAGAAACTCGATGAATTTTGACGACACCGGGGTCCCTAAAGGGCAGCTGCAATTACAATGGGGATAATGAATTAAAAGTCTTTGTATGCAATAGAGAGCGGCATTGAGCTGAAGACCAAGCACCCACAAACCAGTCCCTTTGAAAAAAGGTCCCATAGCCAACAGCCCCTGCTGTATCAGATAACACCTGAAATTCAGGTAGAGGCACCCAACAAGGAGTAAGAAGGAAGCTGAGTCCGTTCCAGTGGCAAAAAAGGTGCTTCTACCAGGTGACAGAGATCATGACGAAAAATCTCATTAAGGCGAATCAGGTGGTTGTCATTCTGGAAGGAGTACAGAAAATTTGTGACCTTGGGGCACCCACACCTTGCATACACCTGGCAAGCGTGTTGCAAGGTACTATTAACTGATTCCAGTTCCTGGCATTTACAATGGTGCTTACGCAACCAATCTTCTAAAAGCAAAACAACAATGGGCTCCCATCTATCACAAGGAAGTTGTGCCTACAGAGAAACTTAATCCAGTTTAGTCCTGAGAACTGTAAGACACATGGCAGGATCCTCAAGCTCTTCGGGGTGCTGAGGGACACACTCTGAAGACAGACAGGAGAACTGGGAGGGCCCAATGTAATAAAGTCATCCAAATAGTGTTCCAGGAAAGGCATGTTGTTGTGCTTCAAGATCTATTCCAGCTTATCAGCTATTGAGGTGAAGATGAATGGTGCAGACCACAGGCCGAACAGTAGGGACATATCAATGAAATACTGACCCTGCCAGTATATACTAAAAAGAAATGGGTCCTCCAAATGTATAGCAACTTTCCGATGTGCACTTTCCACATCAAATTTGGCCATAAGAGTGCCCCTCCCGTAGCGTAGAATTCCATCTATGATGTAGCCAATTTTTATGTATTGCATAGAAAAAGAGTCTTTGAAAATTCCTTAGCTCTCACCTCTCACTAGCACCAGTTGGTGAGGGGCCACTTTCCTGGTTGGTGTTTCTTTGGAATGACGCCGAAGCGACTCACCTGGACGTTTTTATTTTAAGGGAGTGGTCTCATTTGGCCCAGCAATATGGCCTTGTCCAAGTTTATTGTGTAGGTACTCATCAATGACTGCTGGTTGAAGTACATTTAGAGCCTATAGCATTTTCCCAAGCACTGAACATAATGACACTAACGAAGAATGAAAGCCAGCATGAAAGCTATGATGCAACCCTTCAAGAACGAACTTAACCTTACGCTGATCAGCCTGCGATAATTGAGCAACTCCACTGAAAATTGGTCAGCATTAATGGGGGAAGGGACACAAATGTGAAAATTATACAAGTCAGCATTCATCTGGGACACCTAGAAAGGTGAAAACTACACAGGACAACGGAATAAGTGGGAAAGGCCTCCACCCAGGTGAGAATGTCAGTAATTTCCAAAGAACGTTTTCTCAAGGGAGCTGTGATGACCAATCTGCCATCCAGGAAAGTCTGTGTTTCATTTTTGTTCTCCTTTAAGTTGTCGGGCAGGAGATTCGCAAGATCCACAAAAAGGCCAAAAGCGCTTTTTGATACCAGCTTGGAAGGTATACATGTAGGCTGGAGAATATCCTGGACCAATAACGATAACTCGACCGGAGACAGATAACAAAGGTGAAGAGAATAACAAATAGGCACTAGAAGCCGACGCGATTGGTGAGTTTCCAACATTTGATGGCGATATAGACTGGAAACTGCAAACTGGGTTAGCCAATGAAGAAAAAGTCGAGACAAACGAAGGGACTACAAGATATATACTTGCTGAAAATGAATGGCCACGAAACGCAGAAAGAGAGGAAGCCGATGTTACCAGTGAAGATGGAGTCATGCTCGCCGAGTGTGAAACAGATATACTACCGGACGATGTAACTGCCGAACATGATAAATTGCTTTGGCCCTGCAAGGCCGTCAAAACTCCGGGCAACAGACCCAGCAAAGAATCATTCATCTCTTCAGCTTTTGCTTGGCTAGAAACCAGTGAGATGAGCGTAGGAGGCAAATTGTCCATGGCTAAACTGTTGTTGATCTGGCCCAACTGTACAAGAATGGCAAAAAGTGGATGGCAATGTCCAATGTACAAGAAAATGACAATTTTCTCAAAATTAGGGAAGTTTCTGGAAAAAAAAAGTATTTTGTTGACTTAGTGAAGTCCAAGCTGTCAGACTAACCATCATTCGCAACTTCCTTGTTGTTACACCTTTTGGTGCTTAGATATGGGTTTTTACAGAGAACAAAATCTGTTCTCTGCAAAAACCCATAATTATGTAAGCACCAAAAAGTTTAACAACAAGGGAGTTGTGAATGACGTTTAGGGTGTGTTCGATTGGCCATATTCCGGAATAGAAATACATGGAATAGAAGTTAGAAATCCTTCGTTTTTACTTACATTCACATTAAAATTGTCAAACACCTGCTTAAATGAATTTAAACATAATTATCTTTAATATCCTTGTTGCTTCAAAACGCCAAACATACCGTTTTAAATCATCTCTCTATGTATTCTTATTCCAGAATAGGCCTAGGGCCACTCAAATGCACCCCTCATGTCAACACACCATTTAGGACCCAAAAGTTAGGGTTATCCTCAGTGTGAAATACCCTGAAGGTTTCTCTTTGTTTTGTTAGCTCCTGAAATGTAGATTCTAGAGGAAAATAACTGCATTGGTATTCCAAATCTTCCAAAAACAAGACAGTTCTTTTGATATACATGTAGATACGATAAAATCTAGTTCATTCTCATTTTTAAAATAATGCTTGTGACTTTGTAAGCCATTGCATATCAAGGCAAATAATATAATTACTGGTAATAGCTATTTCATTCAATTGATTAATAAGTGTACAGTGTATTCAAATATTCATTTCTTGCAATTGTAACAACGTAAGTTATACGCCCTCATACTAGCTACATGTACACTGTACATGTATGTCCCCTGATTAGCTTTGTTATTTTCAGGTTGTATTTTGTCTGTAATTCATTTTGGTTAATAAGTACTAAAGATTGTTGTTGTTGTTGTTGTTGTTGTTGTTGTTAGCTGAAGTTCTTGTTTTAAGTTTTTCCTTGTGTTTCCTCCATGAGAATTGTAGATTTTTATACCGAGGATGAGCCAATGATTGCCTTCAGCGGTTGTAACTGATTAATCCCTTTGATATCTTCTTGTAATAATCTTATTATAGTTTTTGAATCACACAGCTGGATTTTGAAGTACTGAATTGATTTGGGTTTCAGGACATTTTGGGATTTAAGGTGGAGTTCCAAGTGTCTCTTTACATTGTAGCGGTGATGGAGTACATATCAGCGGATATCTTGAAGGTAAGTATAAGAAGGTTGTTTCAGAGTTAATTCCAGTAAATTTTCATTACATTGCTACTTACCCATTAATGCCATGTAACAATGATGTCATTTCATAAATACCTATTAAAAAGTAAAGTTCAAACAAGGATAAATGATTCGCTCTGACGGAGGGCTAACGCTCGAAACGTCAGCTTTTAGAATCTCTGTACGGTGGCCAATTTACATTATCAACTCTGTTGATAAAACCAAATTTTTAAATGACAGCTTAGCGGGGTTGGATTCCAAAGTTTGGAAATGATAAATTATGTCAGTTTTTGGATACGATACAACTTATAGTGATAGTGATTAATAATGTGGATGTCTGTAACAATAACATTAACAATAAGATTAATGAACAGGACTGCAGTATTTTGGTATGTAAGATGTATACTGCGTCTATGATTCATGATGAAATCCATTTAACTATTCAAAGCAAGCAGCTATGGTGGGAACTGTCAGACGAGTGCAAGGCGAGAATTGACTGGCAGGGACTGGATCATGAACAATGACATGAGTGACTGTACCTTATCTAAAGATTATTCAATACACAAAACCAAAGGAATGAAAAGCAAAAACCAAGCCTCTTTCAAAGCAAATCTTACCTTCAAGGTCCTTCTCTGTCTCATTCGGCTCATGTGCATTCTGCAGCGAGCAATGGTGAAATGACCTATTCAGACGTATGTTCTGATTGGCTTTGTATAGTGTTTACCTTTTGATTGGTTCAAATCGAAAATATGCATTGCATTACATTTTCGCAGCCAGTTAGAGATTTTTTCCTGCCTGCTGCCAAACCTCACATGGCTCCACGTTCTGCCGCCTCATCAGCCTCACATCTTCGCTCGGCTGACTTGTTGACAATGAAGTATGATCGTCTGGGTTAGTGTAGACTTGAGAAGGACTGTTTGGGATGACATTGACTGACATTTTGACAATCTAACTTCCGTGACATCTGCTCAGGTTGCCCAAATGTCAGTAAATGTCATCCCAAACAGTCTTTCTCAGGACTACACTCACCTGGACAGTCATGCTTCACTTTATTACGATGTGACTCCTGGATTCAAACTCTTTTTTTACAAATATCATTTTAGCAGTAAATGAAATTTTACCACCATTTTCCTATTTAATACCATATGTACAGTCCAAAGATACTGAAACAAGACCTCTTAATGACTTAATAGAACACTTGCATCACCTTTCTCTGTTGCAGTTGGCTGGAAACTATGTGAAGAACATTAGACATGTGGAGATCACTTGCCAGGACATTAAGGTTGCTCTTTTTGCAGACAAGGTGAGATTTATTATTTATATGTGGTTTAAAAAAATCATTCATTTCTTTATTTCCAGATTTGTACATTCGGTGCAGGTGAACGACCAATAATTTGATGCCAGTAAATCATTAAAATAATCCACTGCAGGTCTGATGCATCTCACCTGATGCAGCAAATAATATCTTAATAAGAATCTCTATCCCTGCTCAGCTTACCCTGAGATACCTAACAACTTCAGCTGTATACTACAAAGACTGTGATCTACAGTATTACATAGTAACTCAACAAGGACCATTTCATGAGATATCTGTCCAAAGTGCTTTTGGACAGATACCTTAGGACACAGCCAGACCGGGCATTTGGAAGGACTAGCTATACAATGCCTTCAAATTAACATACTTTGAGGATGAAATACATGTATAACCCTCCAGAAGAATGCGAGAGATTTTCATGAAAGTGCTCCCACAAATTGTTGCATTTTCTTTGCAAACTGACAGTCTTGGCTGGCTAGTTCTAACAAAAGGAAAGCACTGTTCAGGACTGTTTGATAAGGGCAAATTGTCACCTTCAAATATGTAATGCAATTTCATGAAGAAGAAGAAGGATGAATTGGCATCTGAAAGAGCCAAGAGACAGGCCTTCTGATATTATGTGATGGTGCGATTTCGCACAATCTACCTCAAATTGCATCCGATCGCACAATTCATGCAAAAATCGCATAATTCACAAAAGAACGCACAACATTCATAACATAAAACATAAATCAACAAGTTTCTTAGGAATTCCTGCATAAATACACCATTTTTAAGATGATTTACCTTGGAAAAAGGCTAAAAAGCCTTTGTTACCTTCAATTCCGAAAAACATTTGAAGTTCAAGGCATTATTTTGCATGTCGGGGGCCTGATACAAGTTTCATTCTTAAAGAGTCGCCTATTGGTGTAACACAAACATGCCCTTTGTTCAGATTAGCCAATCTGTTCGGAAGTTTATTACTGCACATAAAAACAAAGTGTAAGAAGCTAGTCGTAGCATTATTGATCATTCATTTGGCATGTTAGCTGTGTCCTTTCAACTTTTAACGTGGTGCACCAATAGTCCAGAAGACCTCTTTTTTTTTACTTATCCCAACTAATGTCGATCAAGATTCATAATTACTGTTCCTTTGTGTTTGAAATGTGTTTAGGGAGCAAAATCATGTTTTTCTTATCCTGAAACCTTGAAAAACAACCTTAAAATTACTCAGGAAAAATTTGCATAATTTGCATTATTTATCGCATAATTGCCTTTCTAATCGCATAATCTGCCCTGCAAATTTCACATACCAGTAATTTGCATTTTTTCATCGCCCCCTATCAGAAGGCCTGAAGAGATTCTGTAGCTTCAATTAATGTCCTATTCCACACAGACTGGTAATCCTATTGAAACAATAATGAAGGAGAGATGGATGTGTTTGCATTTTTCCCTGGACAAAGTAGAAAAGAGGGTCAAGTTCATGAGCACTGTAAATAATAATTAGCAATTACTGAATGAGGCTGAGTAGGATATGAAGAATTCTGCAGGTCGAGGAGGGTGTTATCCACCAAGGCCAAAGGCTGAGGTGGATAACATCCTCTGAGATCTGCAGAATTCTTCATAATTATTCTACGAAAGCCGAATTCAATAATTGCTTTCTTATTCATTCAAAATATTTTCTTCGCTCAAATTTCTAAACCTACTCGCAGCCATTTTTCTGCTCAACAAAAATAACACAATCTCGTCCCCAGCTTTTTTCGGTCAACGGTTCAATAATTTGCAGTGGGCTGCACTTTTGACGTCATTGGTTCAATAATCTGCAGCAGGCTGCACTTTTGACATCATTGAATCAATATGACGAAGTTTCTTTCTAAATTTGGTGAACAGCAGCTGGTTATGGTGAATTATGCGTGTGGTTTTAAGCAATCAGAAACGGGGAATTATTTTGAATGAATAATAATAATTATTATAACGAGCCCGTCTAAACATTTATTAGAGGTTGTATAGTGGTTAAAATAATAGGAGAAACAGATTGTTATCCTTGATTCTTATTATTTCTTAGATTAACCCATTCATCCCTGAGGGCTCCATTGATGAGTAAAATCATCTGGTGTTAGACAGAGTAAAATCTGTAATTCTCACTCTCAGGACTGAAAATGTTAAACTTACTATACTAGATGTAGATGATTGTTTGCACAAAACATAGCTTTGCTTAATTCTGTTCCAGGTGTTAATGGACATGTTTCACCCTGACGATGTTGAAACATCTGTGGAAGCAGAGGTTAGTGTTTTAAAAATGTAATGGTTTATTGTCTTGACATTACCGTTGTTTTCATCTAAGTGTCGACATGTGATGAGAAAACATGCTCTAAGTGGCTGCAAACGTGACAAGTTTTGTCTTCAATCATTCGAAGTTTGCAAGTTTTCCTAGAATGACGGCAAGACTGGACATCGAAGACTTTTTCTCAGTAATTGACCCTAATCTGATAAAGTGTGCTTCAAATACTTTTGAACTATCGCGCGCAAAAGTTTCAACTGTTTCCTTAACGGCTGCCAAACTCAAACTTCAAAGAACATATTTTCCCGTCATGTGTTCACGCTTAGATGAAAACCACGGTACATTAAGTGAAGATTTCGGATCATTCAATGAAGTTAACATCTTAACATCTTAAAGCTTTTTATGAATACAGCCTACTTGTGACTAGTTGTAGTAGTCTTGCAAATGCAAATGCAAATGCATAGTGCGGGCTTGTACATGTCATTATGGCTTTGTTACAGCTACACGTACATGTACCTGGTCTTTGAAGTGTCATGCTTTTGTTGGATGGCAGTGGTACACTCTTACCTTATGTGGTATACAAATTTGTCATTATCTGGTTTCAGACATTGAGTAGTCAAGCCGCACTGACTTATGATGAAGTTGTGCGTGAAATGATTCATGCTGAGGGACAATTCATAAGAGATTTGAACATGATTATCAAGGTGTAGTATAATGCTACTTTTAGCAGTATATTTCACAGTACTAACAAGGACTATTTCAGTGTTTGAAACTTACTTTCTTACAAATTTGCCCTTTGGGCAACCAGTTTTGTTTTTACTACTGGTAGTTGCCCATGGTTTTTTTTTTCGGTTGCCCACCTTCTAAAGACCTGCTGCCCATTAAAACTTGTGAAAATGTCAATTTTGAGTAAAATGTATGTAAAATGGCTTTGACAGACCAACACAACTCCTGCTGTGTCCATGGTGTTCTAGTAGTCTTCACAATTTTTCTATTGAGCAATTTTCCTTTTCTAGAAGAGAGGGAGAAGGGAGTTTCCTTGACTATATCTCTATGCGATTAGGCTTGTTTTGAATTAAATGCAATTTGTCCAATAGTATGTTCTTAATTAAGCCTTTCAAAGCTGGAAATTGCGCGACAAAAGGTAAACTGAGTTCCATTGTAACAAACATTTTTTCGCACGGAGAAAGATGGTGGCTACGAACATGTTCTTCCAATCTGTTTTGAGGTTTGTACCAATACAGGGATTGCGTTAACGCAGAAATCGTGCATTTTTACGCAAATAAAATGCAAAAAATGCATCATCGAAATTTTAATGCGTCCCAGGACGCAAGGCACTGACTTAAATAACTCACACAACTTGCTTTGATTTGTCAGTATATTCTGTTGTTTGTAAAACTGTTGGAGCGATCTGTGCTCATAATTGAAGTTCTAAGAAATGGGGTTTAAAACATCTAAAAAGTTTAAAAGTAAATTTTCGACCGCCTTCTGCGGTCTTCTTCAGAGGAATGTACTCTGCAAGTCACTGAATGCAAATAATTATATAGCAAAGACGTCACTGTTCGTTGCTCCTAAGGGAGGAAACCAGTAATGCGTAAACCCTTGGGAAGGGTGCTCTTTTATTAACAGAGTTCTTGTCCAGGAATGAATGTAACGGCTCTAGAAAAAGCCTTTGTTGGCCGGTCCTATGCATATGCGTCAATATTAATTCCAAGTTGGTTACTCTCTTTTTCTCGCAGAGGGTCACCAAGATTTTGGGACCCCCAACAAATGCTTGGGACCCCAATTTGGCCGAACATGCGGGTCCCAGGACCCAGATTGAAAAATCCTAGTGCCATCCCTGCAATATAACAGAAAATAAATGACAACAAAGAGATGTAACCTTGTGTTTTTTTTATTGTGTTTGCGGTGACTACGTCATATTACTAGTCACTTTCTTTGTTGCAAATCAAATCGTTCCGCAAAATATTAGTCGACCAAAAATTCTGTTTGCCCGATCGGGCAAGTCTTGGAGTTGTTTTACTTGCCCACAGATATATTTTGCTTGCCCCAGGCAATCGGACAAGCGTTAGTTACCTATTTAGTTATTTCATCTTCTTCTTCTTATCATTATTATTATTATTATTATTATTATTATTATTATTATTTATTTTTTTTTTTTTATTTGTTATGATTATTATTATTATTATTATTATTATTATTTTTAATCTTAAGTAATGAAGCTGTAAATAAATATTAATTAATGTGTTACGTTAAGCTACATGTAAGTAAGATGATTTTGTAAGTAGCTTGTGACACAAAGTCGTGTTGTTAGCAGCTGACGAAGTGCATTGCAAGTAAAGTATTGTAAGTAGTGTATTGTATAATTATAGTGCAGTGTGGTGTTCGTAGTGTAGTATTTGTTTTGAAATTATTAAAAAAATAATAATAATAATAATAAAAGTTAGTGTCAAACACTGCCATGTTAGAACTTGAGTGTAGTTTATTTGACACTCTCAGGTATTTAAGTATCATAAACACCTGCAGAAAAGCCACACTTTTTGTCCAAAAATTGTTGTAAGAAATTAAGGGTGTGGCTTATCTGCAGGAACATTTGAAAAAGGCTGCTTCCGGTGTCCAGTTTTTCATCTTTGCGTCCATTCTAATGCCTAAGGTTACTAACCTACCATCATTGCGGTCACATTCTTGTTATAATGCAAAAATCTATGGAAAAACTGTGTTGAATGAAGAAATTCCTGTCAACAAATACCAGAAAAAGATCAATCATATGTCAAAGTTGGTAGAAACGTTGTTCATTACATTGTATATTAAAGTGCTAAAATGGTGGGTAAGACTTTGAAGTATTATTTTTCTGACATTGCAACGTTACTAGTATAGTGATTTTACGTTCGATGAACAGTGGATGAACAAGACTTCTTCTTTTGATTTCTTTCAGAAAAACATGTTTTCCAAAATTTGAGCTACTAAATTCAGTGTGCGGCTTATCTGCGGTTGTTTACAGTAAGATTTCAAGGTGCTGGGTAAATCAAATTAGACCAGGAATTGAAACATGAAGAAGAAAGCAGCCTGTGGGGGGTGTTCTGAAAGTAATTGCGAGAAATAATGATGATAACAGGGTGCGTTGGTCAGTCTTTTAAGTGGTTTTCGTTTAGGCCTTGAATGATGCTCGTAATTCCAAACACTTTATGCCAGCCTTTCTCTTTCGTGGAACTTAGTTATTTTCTTATCATTGCCTGGATGTTTTTGGTGGTTGTGAATTTTTTCATTCTGTTTTCAGGTTTTTAGAGCACCTTTTGTAGATGCAAAGGATCTCTTCACAAATGATGTACGTAAAATTTCTTCTTATTAGAAGCATTTTAGACAACTGTTATATTTTTTCATAGCAAGATTCCCAAAAATGTACGTACAGGAAAGAATGTGAATTTGGTAAAGGAAGTCACATGTTTGCGACTTACGTGATTTAGATGTATGTTTGCAAGAAATAGTGCTGGCAAGGTGATCACTTCATGCAGTCAAACTCAACAAGAATATTATATTTCTTTATGATAAAACCAAGCTAAATTATTCTGCATGCACCTTTTTTCCATGGTACACACAATCTGTCAATGTCCCTCCTGAGGTGAAAAGCTCCATTCCTGTTCAGTAGCTTCCTTGTTTGCCAGTCAAAGCTTTGCAGTTCATCAACTGTCCTGAAGATCACTCCAGCCTCAGATCTTATTATACATGCTGTGCAGGTGTTTTAATATGGCTTTCAACCTTTTTCATCCAGTTAGCTTTGACTTCAAATATTTACTTTAATTTAATATTCCAATCATCAAGTCCTTTCAAGGCATTACATATACATGAGCAGAAGCAAACAAATTGTCCTGCTCCCAACTGAGTTGCATCCTTGCTTGGTTGATAGATCACTGGTACCTGAATTCTTAAGCTTTCTATAAGAGACGTTATCATTCCATGATTACCCCCATTTTACCATATTTGGTCAAGGGAACACGCAAAATAATTATGAGACAATAATACACGGTCCCGGTTTGACCAGTTTGGAACATAACAAATATGGACGAAAGGGGAGTTTTTCAAACAATTATTGTTCTCAACTCGATCCAAAGCCTGAGAATTTAGCTTGTCATAGCTTGTCACTCTTCATTTAGTTTATCCAATCAAATAAAGGACATTTGAATGGTTTTATCTGTGTTGTTGTCGTCTTTCGCATGGGCCGTATAAAGCAATCAATATATGGTTCTCCGTCAGTGCAGGAAGAAGCCAAAATACTAGAGAATGGCGTAATAATGAAATAATAAATCCCTTATTGAATGGTTTAACATAATATGTTTAGTGAATATGTATCATATTATGATACTTGGGGGCATTTTGCTCATTGCTCCTATTTTTCCTCACCCCTTTCGTGCTGGGAAAAAATTAATACTACGCAACTCGCAAAATGTACACGCATATTATAATTATGTTAAGCCATTCAATAAGGGTGTCTATATTGCTTAAAATAATTGTGCAGATTTATATATAAGCATTAGCCAGGATCACTTCTCCCTTTCACAAAACACCTTGTTCAACAATAATCTGACTCACTTGTACAAGGAGTTGGGGGCCAACGTGAACTCAGGCCAACTCAGTACAAGATTATAGTACATATAGTACTCATATACAACGTCAAAGGGTTAATTAAAATGAACCCTACCCTAAATGGTTTTTTTCTCTTTTTTGCAGGATATTGATCTGATTTTCAGTAATATCACTGACATCTATGAGTTCTCAGTGACATTCCTGGGTTTACTAGATGCAGCAATAGAGGTTGCAGATGAAGGCAAACAACCAGCCATTGGGGAGTGTTTTGAAGAAATGGCGGAGGTTGACCACATTGCTTTTATAGTTAAAAATTTGGTAAAAGTTAAGAATCCGATCCCACCAACGCGTCGGCCAACACATCAGTCGACACACCACCAACACACTACCGACACGTCGGCCAACACACTACCGATGCGTTGGCCGACACACTTCCGGCGTGCTGGCTGACACACTACCGACGCGTTGGTCGCTGTTTAATCTTATAACGTAAAAGATGCGGCCAACGCGTTGGCCGACAGTCGACCGACAGTCGACCAACAGTTGACTGACACGTTGGCCGACGCATTGGTGGGATCGGGTTCTTAACTTTTACCCAAAATTTAGTCCAAACAGTTTAGTGAATTATGTCAACAGTCTGTAATAGCCAGAATTCAGTACCACATAAATTATGCATAATGATCATAAGTTCATTCTTTGGTTGTTTTATAAAATGCAGCAATTAACACAGTCTACAAGAGACAATTGCCAAAATTGTCCAGATAAGTGCGATGGTCACTTCCATCGTTTGTCTTTTTATTCTGGTGCCCTCATTGTGGCTATTCATTTCAGGATTTAGGTGCCACTTTACATGTATATTCAACATAATTATGGCTTCAAATGGATAAATTAATCAATGCTGTGTATGCAGGCCCCTTCAATTTGCAGCTGTTTAGTGGGGTAACCCTATTAAAGTGTTCTTCATGTTCCCTTTCATATGACATTAGAATCTCTGGCTTGCTTGAAAGCAAAATTCATGTCACACAGTCTGAGGTTCCTTGTCTCATCAAAAAATGCTCGAATGGTAAAAGTGATTCATCCAATCATGCCCTCATGTGGCAAGTATTATATGAAAGTAATTTTTTTGACTTGGATATATGAAGTGATTGTCTAAACAAAAGGTAATTGCTGTTAAAAGTACAACTTAAGCAGTTCAGAAGAAGCCTGACAAAAATTCAGTCTTGAACCAGACTTGAACCCATGAACATGCAAAATTTTTGGCTGCATACTTCTCTACCACAGCACTATCAAGCCACCGCAGAGCTGGTCAATGGCAAGTATGTCTCACATATCCTTTATTAAGAGGTGAGAGTATTATAAAGAATGTATTTGAATTGTGGATAGCAAATATTAACCAGCTCCCATTTGGCTTAATTTCTCTGTGGCAGAGAAGTGTACAGGACATTATTGCATGATCATGTCTTAACAGCTTAAGTTGTCTCCTCGACTGTGCTGATCTTATTGCTTAGAAAGTACATGTAACAACAACCTAGCTCCTTCTCATTTTGAAGACGCCAGTTAAAACCAATAGGTTTTGTCTTGTTTTTACTATTATATAAAGGTTTAACCTGCAAACGTCTGTCACCACAGTTGTTGCTCCATTGTTCAAATAAACTTCCCATACCCCTTGACTTGAATCATAAATTAAAATGCATATTTTAATGTCTGCAGGGGGCTGAGTTTGAAGTTTATGAGACGTATGCAAGAGAACAAACCGCTTCAGCCAGCAAGCAGTACAGACATCTTGGGATTGGTGGAAAGCTCTCTGAGTTGCTTCTTAGAACTCCTGTCAGTGATTATTTTAAGGTGGGACTTGAATCAGTTCTTCTTAAGCAAAGTCATGGACTGTAGCCTTGCTCAAAATACCATAAACACAAGTGTAGATGTCTTCATGATTCCAAGTAATGAGACGTAAGCTCAGTTTTGATAAACCACTCTATGCAATTGCTTAAATTGCTTAAATTGCATTCATAACTGTGAGGATCATAGCTTGGCTTGATTTCATATGAGTAAATGAGTTTAAGCTATTTCCAAGCCTTCATAGCAGCCACCATTTCGCACGTGCGTAAATAATACAAAGTGAGACATCCACAGTTCATCCACAGTTATGTGGCCATGGATGGATTTGTATGAAGAAGTCAAAGGGCGGCTAAATTTATCTGAACAAGAGCAAAAATGCTCTGAGTCTCCCAGGAGTGCAACAAAAGCAAAAATTGTTTGCAAGAAGTGGGCTCTTGATTCTGAAGGATAAGTTGTCAACAGTGACAACATACTGTACAAAGTTTATTTACATCCCCACACGAAATACACCTCCAGGAACAAGGCATTGTTACTAGTCATAACAACAAACAGTATAACTGATTGTCCGTCTCATGTGCAAATGGATCTAATTGATTTTCGTAAAATAATCTGTAACTGTTGTGAGGAGCCTTAGACTGTAACTGGTTCTCTTCATATTGAAAATCATTACTCAAAGTATTTGTGACTATTAATTTTTATCATAAGGAAACATCAGACCTTGCTAGAACACTAGAATGTCTACCGGTATTCTGGATGGTGCTGCGATTTTGCAGTTTGGTGCAGTTTTAATCTGACAAAGAAAAATAATTTGTGAGTACATTGTAAAGTGATGACAGACAGACTTTCGCCACAAACACAACGTTCGCACTGTGCACAATGAATGGTGGCACTTGCAAATAGAACAACGAATAATAACCTTTGTGATTCAATCAAAGAAAAGAACTAATGTCACCAAGCCACTGGTGTCATTATCTTGGGGCGCTTCTTAAAAAAAAACCCGTAACCATTCACAGAACCATGGCCAAAATGTCATATACATGAAAGTGGTTTTTGGAATCTCTCAGAGTTCTAAAAGAAAGCAAAAGGCCTCAAATAAGTGGACAAGTCACAGCTACATGAAATACAGAGCAGGAAAATGGTCAATGATTTGAAAAAGTGGATGACCCAGACATTGAAGGAGAATGGTGTCTGACACTTGCAGACAGCAGACTAACCCTAAATCACAGCTATTGAATGCTAACCGTTTTAAAACGGGTGCTTAAAATTAAATACTGTTTATCTGCGCTATTTGAAATGGGTGCTTAGACTTAAATACTGCTTATCAGCGCTATTTGTAGGCAGCCTGGAGTCTGCGTTCTGCAGTTGTCATACACCTGAAGGGGAAGAACAAAAAGAAGAAGTTCGAACCTTAGGATAATGTGGCAGTGAAAATTAACAAAATGGACAAACAAATGTTCCTTCTTCCAAATGTGATACTTGCTCAAATTAAAGAACTGGAAGGGGATTATGCCAATATAAAAAATCACAAAGTTTGGATTTATCACTACATACATGTATATCTCGACAAACAGACTCAGCAAAAAAAAAAAACATTTTAATATAATTATGATCATTCAAAAGAAATAACACTTACAAGTGCCTGCAAAATGGCTTCTGAACAATAAATTATGAAATACCTTTTTCCTAACTTTTTAAAGTTTTGTCTTTACTTGCTTTTGATTATTACGAATTCAATGTAAGCAAAAGATAGCAAATGACTAAGCAAATTAAAAATCAACAGTACATCATCTACGTTTCAGATGTTTTATTCCTTTGAAGATAATTATTTCAATATTGTTGACTGCTGCCCTCCCAAGGAGATTGATTCATCCATAAAGAATGTCCTTTTAAGTAAAAAAGTAGAATTGTTTGTTCTGCACAGTATGCCTAACCCCAACCTTAATGCTAACCATTTAAAATCTGAATAAGTGCCTAGACTTAACAACCACTGGGGTTTTATAAAATAACTCGTGAAAAATGTAAGCTGCACTAAGTTCATTAACTCAGCTCCAAGACCAATTTACTTGCAAATATACAGGTGCTTTGTAACTGATGGAATTTCATTTTTTTTTTCTTGCAAGTTCAAACAGGGTTGAAAACATTTAAGCCTACATGTAGGTTGAAACGAATTGACCTAGGTTGGTAAAAATTTACCTAGGTTGGAAAAATTAACCTAAACTTAAATGTAACCTGTAACATCCACATCACCCATGATGATATATTTACCTGCATGTTGAAGACAATAATATAATTATAATAATAAATTATTATTATTATTATTATTATTATTATTATTATTATTATTACTATTATTATTCCATTTCCTTTAACTTTATGCCAATTTACGACACAATAGCCGAGCCCATTCCGTGGGCCTTAAGGGCTAAAATGAGGTAGAAGTCTATCTTACTTGATGGAGAGTATTATTATTGAAATAAATTGAAATAATGGGAGAAATAAGCTGTATTTCTGCTGAAATTTCAGCTCCCCAGTTCCCACCTAACCCTCAATTAATCAGAAAAGAGTGCATATGCCCTCATTTTAATGAACAAAACAAAAGACCAAACCTCCTGAGTATTATCACATGATCTGTATTAGGAAAACAAAATGTACAAGCCGAAAAGGTCTATTGAGAATTGTTGGAATTCTTACACTATGCTGTGTAAGAAGTCATACCTGTTTTTGTGGGAAATGAAATAGTTGGTAGCTGCCAGCTTGACGATAGCTCCCAGAGTTGTGAGAATACTTATTATATTAAACTTAATATCATAAAATCGGCCTCATTAGTTGTAAATGTCTGAACCATGTTGGCCTGGCTGCAAAGTAACCACAATGACTTACCATCAACGTTGTGCTTTTCTTCAGTCAATAGGCCCTCACTTTATGGATGCTGTGAAGTATTGCCTTCCAAAGTTACTGATGATGCCAGTCTATCACTGCTTGCACTATTTCGATCTCATAAAGGTAAGGTACATGGAATCTGTTGTGATTGCTACACTTGTATCGTGAAACTGAAGTAGCTGATGCTTACCTCTGTCAATTTTTTTCAGTTACTAATTAAGACCTCTCCCGATGAAGCTGATATCGAAAGCCTTGAGCAGGTGCAGTATAAAAATACAGTTTGAATTATAATTTTTTTTTAAGGATATCTGATTTGATTGTACTTTTCTTTGTTCCCATTGATGCCTGAGAGTGAGACTCAATACATTGTAGATTTTACTCTGTCCAATGGGGACAATTTTACTCGTCAACTGGGTGTGCCTTGGGGCACCTGACAAGTGAATGGGTTTAGGGTTCAGACTTCTTTGTCTTCCAATTATTTGTGAAATTTAAACCTATAATTTATTTTGTCCATTTTGATTGCAATTTTCTTGGGTTCATAACTGACCAGTCAGGCCTCAGAGACCTGGTTTGTGGTGAATGTGCAAGTTAAAAATGGAAAGGCAGCATAATTTTATAAATAAGAATAAATACCTTTAAAGGACTGAAGCCTAAAACTCTTATGCTGTATACTGACTCAGCCATTGACGCACACACATACACATATATACTTTCTATGTATTTATACTAATATTAGTAAGCGTGTGACATAATCCTCTCAGTCCACATGTACATGTAGCTCTTTCAGGAGAAATCTGCAGTTAAATGGTACAAACATCTTTATAAAAAATTATCATAATTGTATACCTCTTACTCACCTCTTAAGTTCCATACTGTAAGCTTCGGGTCGACTTTTTTTGTTCATTTATGGCGCAAGGGCAAAGTGTGCAGCTATAAATCAATGGGAAAAAACGAGGATCCATAACTTACAGTGCGGAACGAAAAAATGAGGTTCTTAAGATATCTCTGAGCTTGTGGGAAAGGAAACTTGGTAGATGAAGTCAAGCAGAACAAAATCTCAAAAATGATTAAATCGAATTGGCATTTTCAATAGATGCTTGCAAATTGAAACAGTTTCGCAAGTTTATTTCACCGTGAAAAACTAGCTACATGTTGCATCAAAATTTCAAATTTAGCTGGCCAAACACCAGGCGGTACTACAGAGTACAACCCACTAAATTAGCAGTTCCTGCAGGTATTTACATTAATTAAGACACACTACAGTAACAAAACGCACAAGACAATGTTGGTGTAAAAGCGGGGAACACCTCTCCATGATCTGCATGACAGACGACTTCCGTATTGTGACTAAAAGCCTGAACTTATCTCCTTGATGCACAAGGCGAACCATGCTGGATCAGACAAGTTAAACTCATGGCCAATAGATGAGCTTGGGAACTGGTGCCTTAAAGGTTGGCAGGGCACCTGCACACTTCAGGCCTGGCAGGGAGGTATCCATGGCAACCCTATGAGCGGGAACCACCCCTGCATGCATGCACCAACTGGCACTGTCACACTGAAGCAAGTTCAGTGGAAAAATACTCACCTGACCCCATACATGTCCTTACCAAAATTTGATATTTCTGAGGGAAGGGAGGGTGGGGACCCTGAATCCACAAAGATTTGCTTGCGAGCATGATAACTTTAATATTGATCCGCAATGATCAGCTGCAAGGCTAGCAAAATGCCACGCAAGCTGAGGGCAAGCAGCAAGGCCCTGAGACTGCCCCACATCATATCACATACACTTATGGAGAAATCCACTGACTGCATTAGCTTGCAATGAACTCGCATTGGCTTGATAAATTACATTTAGCCACATTTGTAGCCTCATGGGCTATTGACTCGTAGCCCTTGCGGGCTACGGTCCTAATTGTTAAGTAGTGCTGCAAAGTTTTGCGGTTTTACATTTCTATTTATTTTATTGTCAACAGGCCCAAAGTGCCCTAGGACGTCTTCTAGCACGAATGGAAAGAATAATAGATCATTCATCAGGAAGTCTCTCTAAGAGGCGAGAGTAAGTGAAATGAGCACAACATACCCAGAAATCAAGTGAAGCTATGATCTTCGCAGTTTTGAATGCAATTTTTCGCAATTGCGTAGAGAAGCCTGAAAAATTCAGGACTTCAACGGGATTTAAACCTGTGACCTCGCGATACCGGTGTGACGCTCTAACCAACTGAGCTATGAAGCCACTGACGTTGGGAGCTGGTCATTTGTGGGTTCTAATGATCCTGTGAGGAATGAATCAACGATGAAATGAAATATGAATTGGATCATATATGAACTGCGGATATGAAATCAAGTGAAGCTATGATCTTCACAGTTGTGAACGCAATTTTTGCAATTGCGTAGAGAAGCTTGAAAAATTCAGGACTTCAACAGGATTTGAACCTGTGACCTTGCGATACCAACTGAGCTATGAAGCCACTGACATTGGGAGATGGTCATTTGTGGGTTCTAATGTGCAATTGCGTAGAGAAGCCTGAAAAATTCAGGACTTCAATGGGATTTGAACCCGTGATCTCGCAATACCAGTGCGACGCTCTAACCAACTGAGCTATGAAGCCACTGGTCATTTGTGGGTTCTATTGCAATTGCAAAAATTGCGTTCACAACTGAGAAGATCATAGCTTCACTTGATTTCATATCCGCAGTTCATATGTGATCCAATTTACATTTCATTTAATCCTTGATTGTTTCCTTACAGGAACATTAGAACCCACAAATGACCAGCTCCCATCGTCAGTGGCTTCCTTTCTCTTCTCCCCAACTTTAACATCATTTGTGTCGTGTCGTCAGAATATAGACTAAACAAAACGTCACTAGTGTCGCCCAAATGCTGCTCCTTAAGTACTGCTAACCTTTACCCTTACCTAACCCGAACCCTAACTCTAATATTCACTTACCTTGTTGGTGGAAAGAGGAAGCAAGTGCTTTTACTTAAAGGAACACTTGGGGTTGGATATTCATATAATGATTGGTTGGTTGTCTAATTGTGTGCATTTCTGGACATAAGTGCAGCAAATTACTTTTATTATTAGTGACAGCTTTTCGAGAGCACAGAAGAGGAAGTCTGGAGCGTTCCGATCGGCAGCTGTTGTTATGAGTGAACTTCAAAAGAACATTGATGGCTGGGAGGTTAGTGTTGTAGAGTAAGTGCTCGAAAAAAAAACGGCTGGATTTAAGTACACATGTCACTCATTACAGGTCATTGTTTTAGTTGTGCTAAAGCAACCCACAACCTTCAAATTGGCTAACCTTAGGCCTAAACATCCTTTTAAGGCCTAATGGGGCCAAAGTTTAGCCTTATTTGAGGTTTTGTAATGAGTGATCTGTGAAAAGTGACCTGTACTTTAGACCCGTCAAAATGAGTCCTGAACCCGGGAACTCCAGATCTCAAGGCAAGTGTCCTAAACACCGGGCTGCACTGCCTCCTCACCCTCCCTCACTCACCCTGTGAGTGACTGTATGGGGATGGCAGCAACATCCCTGTGATGCAACTAATGAGGGTGGCAGCAAAACACCTTGAGAAACAAAGGGGGTGGCAACCACACATCCAGCAATGCAGCAAATCAGGGTGGCAGTGACACACCCTGAGCATAAATGGGCAAGGGAGTAGGGTGGCAACAACACACCCTGCGACATGCAGCTGGTGATGGCAGGTAAGGGGTCCCACCCAACCTGCTATGTGCAATGCAAAGTGGCAAGTGTGCACCCATACCTGTAGTCCAGCTTTATTGAAAAGCAAAACAGGGAAGGGTGGAAGAAACTAAAGAATAACTTGTACAAAGAAAGCCTACAAGACGCAGTAGCATTCAACGTGGTCGATCTGATAAGATCATAGCATAATAAACTTACAATCTCACAACAATGCTGTTGTGTATTCTGTATAAACAAAGATATGTTAATCCAGGTGTGCAGATTGCATTGATAAATAAAAGAGTCCTTATCATGGTGCTTGGAATGCCTGTTAATAATAATAATAATAATAATAATAATAATAATAATAATAATAATAATAATAATAATAATAATAATAATAATAATAATATATTTACAGGTATATAGCGCTAGAATCCTTAAAGTTCAAAAGTGCATAACAACAGCAATACAATATATGACTAAAATAAAAATGGCAAAAAAATATATTTTTAGAAAGGACAGTTTTAAGTTTGTTTTTAAAAACGGATATTGAGGAACTGTTCTGAATGTCAAATGGCAGAGTATCCCAGAGTGTGGGGGCTGCCACAGAGAAAGATCTTGCATTGTATGATTTCCAATTAAAACACAGAATATAAAGAAGATTCTTTGATGATATACGTAGCTGACGAGATGGAATAAGTATACACTGTAAGGTATAAGAACATGTAGGTCGCAAAGGTACAAAGGTGCCAGATTGTTAAGAGCCTTGTACGGGATGAGTAAAATTTTAGACATGATGCGATAATGGATTGGAAGCCAGATGAGTGAAGATTTAACAAAATAAGCGTAATGTGTTCATGTTTTCTCGAAAGAGTAATGAGCCGAGCAGCAGTGTTCTGGACGTGCTGTAACTTTTTTATTTGGTAATTCCGAAGGCCATAGAGTAAAGAATTGCAATGATCCAATTTTGAAGATATAAATGGTCATAAATGCGTGAACAACTACAAGTTGTAGAGTGGCAGTGATCTAACCCGAAGGTCGTGGGTTCAATTCCCACCCTGGTCAGAGTTTTTCTGTCACTGTGTGGGCCCATTTCCATTATTAGGGTTAATGCTCACATGGTTCATATGGGGAAGAAAAGTAGCAATTTACATTACACTCTAATCAGTTAAATCTGTTGAAATTCTTATATACCTATAGTTGATGTTACGTAGATGATAAAAGGATGATTTGCAAATACTTGCAACTTGATCATTGAAATGAAAATGATTGTCAAAAACGACACCAATATTTCTAGCTTTCTGTGGGGAGCGGATGGTCTCATTGACAGCAGAGAATTCTTGAAGGATTGGTCTAGGTAGATGTTTAGCAGAGATCACAAGTAGTTCAGTCTTATCCTTGTTCAGTGTAAGACGGTTAACAGGCATCCACTGATCAATCTCATGTACACAACGCTCAATGTTAGACACAGCTGTTCTATTTGATGAGAATCGTATGGTCTCTTGCTGGGTTGATAAGCAGATGTAAGAGTGCTCCAAATAGTTAACTCTATTTTACAAATAGAACGTCCACTGTTATTGGAAAGAACACATTCACAAAAAAATGTGAAACCAGCTCCAGCATTCATGCATTAGGTCTATTATTTTTAAGTTGAACTTTAATTTTAAAGAATGTTATATTTCATCCCCAGTAACATCTATGATTTTTTATTGTAGGGAAGGGATATTTCACAGTCCTGTACAGAATTAATGAAAGGTGATTGCACTCGACTTCCATTTGTCCAGTCAAGTTCCTATGTATATTTTCAGTTGTTAGATCATAATTTTTTATTGAATCATTTTACAGGGTGGGGGGATGGCACAGTAGTGAGAGCACTCACTTCCCCTCAATGTGCCCAGTTTTGACTCCAAGACTTGACATCACATGTAGGTTGAGTTTGTGGGTTCTCTACTCTGCTCTGAGAGGTTTTTCTCTGGGTATTCTGGTTTTTCTCTCTTCTCAAATACCAGTCTACAATATTGATATGAATTTAGTTGACTTGATTTGATTTCTGTTCAGTGAACATTTCCATTATTAAAATTATTGTTATTATTATGTCCATTCCTTATAGATTCAGGCAGGATATTGGGTCTGGTTTATACTCCTTGGGAGCGGGTTACAACAAGTCACCCCAGGTCCCAGGTCTCTCTTTTCTCTCTTCTTAAAGGGACAGTACTTTCCTTAGTATCTTTGCTGTCCCAGCAATGCTGTTTTCTGGATCACTTCCAACCTCACATTCAGGCCAATTCGCTTCATGTACTCCTTAAAGTGGGAGGCGTGGTGGCCTCATGGTTAGTGTGCTCGACACCGGATCGAGTGGTCTGGGTTCGGGGCCTGGCCGGGGACATTGTGTTGTGTTCTTGGGCAAGACACTTTACTCTCACGGTGCCTCTCTCCACCCAGGTGTATAAATGGGTACCGGCATAATGCTGGGGGTAACCCTGCGATGAACTAGCATCCCATCCAGGGGGGAGTATAAATACTTCTAGTCGCTTCATGCTACAGAAACCGGAGATAAGCGCCGGCCTGATGAGCCTTCTGGCTCGAAAGCAGAGACTTTTTTTTTTTACTCCTTAAAGGTGACTGATACGGCTCCAAGGGCCCCAATAACAACAGGTGCTACAATGACTTTTCGCATGTGCCAGACTTTTGCAATTTCATCTTTCAATAGTTGGTATTTCTCTAACTTCTTATGTTCTTTATCTTTCACCCTGTCATCACCTGGGATAGAAACATCAATTATGACAACCTCTCTCTCCTTCTTATCAATAAATATTAAAATTATTATTATTATTATTATTAAAATTATTATTATTATTATTATTATTATTATTATTATTATTATTATTATTATCATCTTTTTTCAGAGGGAACTCTTGGTAAAGTTCATCCAAACAAGCGAGGCACTGAAAGATATGTTTTCCTTCTTGATGGACTTTTGATTTGTTGCAAACAGGTATAAATACTATGCATATTATACTCTGTAATGTGATTGTTTGAACTTCCATTTGATTGTACATGTATTTATGTCTTTTTTAGAATACACGTCATGCACTGACTGGCCCCAATCCCGAGTACAGACTCAAGGAAAAGTATTATTTGAGGAAGATTGAAATAAATGACCTTGATGATACAGAAGGTAGGAACCTATATTCTAGGTCAAAACCAGGACAAGATCCAGGCATCTCTGCCTCTGGATATTATAAAACGCAAGGTGGAGAGCCAAAATTATGGAAAGCTTAGCAAATGCTTGCAATAATTAATTTTTGGATCTTTACCGCGTAGAAGGTTTGCTTAGTTTTTTGAGTAGGGGACCACCAAAGCTTCCAGACCAAAACTCAGGGAATTTAAATTAATGATGAGAAAGTAGCACTTCCACATTGATATTTTACTTGCAAATGACGAAACTATATGCCCAGTCTCGCATCATTCCAATGTGCATAAAACTCTTTTACTTACATGTAAGTCCAGAAATTCAAGGGTAATTAGATGCAGGCCCAACTTTGACATCCAACATCAAGTGTCCCTTTAAGTCTAGGCCTTTGCAACCTCTTTCCAACAATAAGGTAAGCATAAAGGTTACCATTATTTTTAGCTTTGGGTAAATGCAGCAGTTAATCTTTACTTAAAGAGCAGCATTTGTGGGCCACGTTAAGTGGCGTTAATTGTCTGTATGAGATGTTGAAGTTGGGAAGGATAGCATGGACACTTTTTGACGCTTATTGAAATCCACATGCATCTAATTATGAGCATTTCAACTGGGGGTGTCCTAGGGTGTTTGAGGTGTCATTGGGTTAAGCAGGCAAAAACTACTGGTACCGGTATGTCCTCTTCATTAATCATGGGATTTTCAGGATTGATTGTGATATTTCCCTGAAGAAACCACAAGTCTTAAAAATAAATTCTGTAGACTTTAACCTTAACGTCAGAAATTGGTGGCAAATGCTGGATATCGAAATTTGGGATGCATCTAATCATGTACATAATTATCGGGGCATAAATTATGTGCATAATTATCGGGACATAAGTAGACGTCAGAGGTAGCCCATCCTCATCCTCAGTTCTTTTTATGGACCTTTGAATCAGCAAATGTCACCTTGCTCGTTTTACCTTTATTTTTTTTTTTAAACAGATGTTAAGAATTCCTTTGAGATAGTTGACCGGGAACAAGCCAGAGCTATCTTTACATGTAAGACAGAAGAAGATAAAAATGAATGGATGGCTGGATTAATGACAATCCACATGAGAAGGTAAGGCCTTTCAATTACTTGAGATATGTTCAGAAATGTCATTAGTTAGTTGATGTATGCAGATTTCAGTAAGCGTCAAGAAGTGCCCCGTTGCTCTTATTTCCAACTTCAATGTCATGAAGTGTCCCCCAAATGTTTCTCCTCAAGTAAGGATAAACAGCTGTGTTTACCCTAAACTAGAAGTAACGCTAACCTTTACCATTGCCTTATTGTAGGAGATACGTAGAAAAGGCATACACATAAAGGAACACTTCATGTTGGATGTCAAAATTAGGCGTGCATCTAATTGGGGTCATTTTTGGACATAAGTGAAGGGATTAAACCTCTGATATCCAGTAATGCATCTCAAAATGCAATGCTTAATTTTGAAACACACTAAGGGTGCGTTCAATTGCCCATATTCCGTAATAGGAATACATGGAATAGAAGTTAGAAATCGTTCGTTAATCGTTCGCTTTTACGAAGATTCATAGTAAAATTATCAAGCAGCTGCTATTTTAAACATACCTTATTGCGGAGTAGGGTCAATCGAACGCATCCTAAGTTTGTATCAAGGTGAGCTTTGTTTTTTGGGTTGGGGCTAAACTGTTTATGTTTACTTGAGGAGTAATAGAGGCATGGATGCTTTGGTGGTATTTTTGGAGACAAGATAGTGATATGTATGATTATTTGTCTCATGGTGTAGTCAGTTGTAGATCACGCCATTTTGATCGCTTACTGCTGGTCTTCTTCAGACAATAAGGTCGACTGGTTAGGTGCAACTATATGTATCAGAGTAGTCAGCTGTGATAGGTGAACTTGACTACATGATCAGACAAAATTTAATGATCATACATCTTATTATTAATTTAATTTATTAACCAACACGATGACCGGTAATGACCTCTTTTATGATGTGGAAGGACACTTCACATTTATCATAAGTGATGACCATATCATTATTTTAAATTTCTTTATGATAAAAGCATCTGTACCTCACTGACGATAATATTAATTTAAGGACGGCGCCTACTATTGTTATGGCGCATACGTTCTGCGCATCTCGTGATACTCGGATTTCCTATGGGTGGTGTTTATTAATACAGGAATATTTTAGCGTGGTTTAAAGCTATCCGGAAATAGAAGATCTTAGTAAGTACTCTTGGTATCCAAAGAGAAAATTGGGGGTAACCTTGCATAATTAAGCTTCAATTTGATAAAGTACGCCATACATCGCTTTGTACTTTAAAGCTTTTTACAAATATTATTCGTCAATTATCTTTGAAAAATGCGCAGTTACCCCCAATAATATTTTCTTTTTGGATTTCAATAACTCTTGTTAAGATCTGCATTTTCTGCATAATCATAAACCGGGACAAAATACATTTGAATTAGTAGGTACCGTCCTTAAGCTGCAATAAACTTCCAGCACTTTCCACATGATATCCATCATAAATATATGTGTATTGTAAACATGTAAACTTGGTATGAGTGTGGCTCTTAGAAGGACTGTCATCTGTGACAAAGTCATCTTCAAAGCCAATCAGTAATTCTTGACATTGTTCATTCATACATGATCTAGTGCACTATGTTCCACATTGTAATAAATTTTGAGAATGTATTAATTTAAGGTTGTTGTGTAGCAGGCTGTAGAATGTTCTGTGGGGACTTGATGCAGCAACTCTTCATTCTTTAGTTTCCATGGTCACAGTCATAGCAAGTCATAAGACATGTGTCTGTTGTCTTGATGGCTAAAATATTTTCTTTCATTTTTTGACAGCACGTTAGACCGGATGCTCGATCATCTTCTGTCAGAAGAGGAAAAGGCAATTCCACTTAGAATGCCAAGTCCAGAGAAATATTGGTTAGTGAATGGGCAATAGGCACCCTGCGAGCCGATCCTCTCTAAAATTCACCAGAGGGCGAACGAGAGAGACTCTGCAGAAATCGTGAGTCACCGCAGCCCAAGTTTCTGGGCTAGTCACTCCGGTCAAACCGGTTTAGGCAGTAAGCGCATCATATTTTTCACAGGGGGAAGGTCAAAATTGAGCCTTCAGTATGAAAATCGATAGGGCATCTTGGAGTGCGATTGAGACTGGGCCTGGGTTTGAAACTGTCTCCAAGCAACGGCTTGCGCATACTCTATAAAGACTTTAGACGATTTCTGCAGAGTCCTTTCTTTCTCAACGAGTTAAAAGGCTCTGCTGGCGGCTTGGGGAAAAGGTTGAGGAGGAAGAAATACTTGACATGTCTTTAAAATTAGGAAGAATGTTCACTGTCATTTCTGCAAAGGTTCATTTAATGAGGAATTACTGCATGTGGCCAAGAAGATAGAGGAATCTTGGCTGACATCATTGCTTGCATTTACATACAAGTTGAAACAAATTTATGCTACGTTCTTTTTACAGTTTCATATGTTGCGGCGTTTTTTTTTTTTTTTGTCAAAAACAAAACTTTATTCAATTCACTTTTGATAGTCAGTTCTGATTAGTAAATTAGATAATAAACGAAGAAACGATATATGAAATGTATCATATATTGAACTGCGGTTATGAAATCATAAGTGAAGCTATGATCCTCGCAGTTATGAACGCAACTTTTTGCAATTGTTCGGGTTTGACCCGTGACCTCGCGATACCGGTGCGACGCTCTAACCAACTGAGCTATGAAGCCACTGACGTTGGGAGCTGGTCATTTGTGGGTTCTAATGTTCCCGTGAGGAATAAATCAACCATGAAATGATATATGAAATGGACCTAATTGCCAAAAAAGCAAAAGTCAAAACAAAAAATTAAAACAAAGAGATTTCCCTGAAGTCCGACTTAAAAGGTTGGAATTGAGGAATGCAAGTGGTTGTGACAAAATACATATCATGATATAAGTTCAGTCGATCTGCTTACATCCAAAATTCTTTAACATCTATGTCCCCATTAAGCCATTTACCCCACAAAGTGAGAGTACGTGTAACAACAGACGATTTTACGCGCCTTAAGTGTGAATGAGTTATTAAGGCTGAGATCCAAAAATGAAAAACACGATACCAACTTCATAGTTTGTTCTCCGAGATGTATTTGAAAGCAATAACATCAAACTACAATCCTGTTCATGCAAAAGACTTTAAGACACTTGTCAAATTTTGCCGAAAGGTAGAGAATTTACTGTACGTGCTTCCATCGTTATATGAGCAACGCCTTCTCTTCTTTCGCTGCCTTTTTCGCGTCACCACTTCACCCCAGACAATGTGGAAATATTCGTGCGATCTATGAACTACTCTTGACTTTGGACACCGTGGAAAATCAACATTATGGAGTTTTAGCAAGGACAACGCAACGGAAACTACAACTTCACTTCAAAACGTAACTTAGCGCTATCGTAAGTATTTCGCGATTGTTCCATCTTGTTCACCTTGAACAGTACATAACTGGATTTATACGAATAGTGCTGAAGTGAAGATAAAAGGTAAACGATTTCCTGTTATGTGCTCACGTTGCTAAGGTCGGCACACATGAGGGGACTAGTCCGGCCCTGCGATTGGTCCCTGCAACAAGTCACGGGGACAAGTCCCATCGGGTAAACTAGCCATTTTTGACAAAAGGTCTAGTCGCAGGGACCAAAATTTGGTCCCAGCGACTAGTCCCACGAATTCAAACTGGTTTGAAATTTTTTTCCTTAAAACGCTTCGTGTGAACTGTTCGTGGGACAAGTCCCTGCGACCAAATTAAAATAAGCCAATCACAGATCAGTATCACAAGCTCCCATAATTCCTTACGAACTCTGTTTCAAGATGGATGAGTACTGGAAATCTTGATCGAATTTTCGCCCCTTTTTGTTTCTGTATTGGCCACATCTGATCGGTAACAAAGCGTTATTTTCCGCTTATATCCGAACTGAATCAGAAACAATTCAAGCACTGCATAATTTCGCTGAACAATCTGTAGTTTGTACTGAGCTGATTTATCTCAATGCTACGTTGCTATTTTAATAATTTTGGTTTCTTAAGAAAGCTGCAGGGTAAAAAAATTGGTCCCCGCGTGTAAACACTATACTTGGGACTAGTCCCTGCGACCAGTCCTTCGTCTAAACTCTTCAGGGGACTAGTTGCAGGGACTAGTCCCCTCGTGTGTGCCGACCTTTATTTAGTGGACTACGGCACAAAATGCACTGAAATGCATGCTGCACGTGCAGCACGATTATTTTTTCCTTTCCTTAACCAATGATATTCCTGCGTTGTGGCGTTGTCGTTACTGTAGCTGTCGTCGTTGCTAACACTACCTATTGTAATGGGGGAGGGGGGAACGTGGGAATTGTCCCAACAGTTTTGAGCAGGGCCTGGTTGTTCAAAAGCCGATTAACGCCAATCCCTGGTTAAAATTTAACCAAGAAGTTTATTTCTCTACTCCCAAATGCTGTTCAACGCTGATATTCGGCAAAAATTTACATTAGTAGATGTCGATCTTGAAAAACAAAAATAAGCAAAAGAACCTTTAACCAAAAAGTGAAAATCATGAAACAAAAGTTTACTCTAATCCTGGATTAAGTTAATCGGCTTTCGAACAACCGGGCCCAGGCTTGCAGTAAATTGCACAAACTTGAAGTGTAATTCAGTGAAAATGAAACACTTGTCGCAGTATTTTTAACTTGCCAACCTTTTCTTTGGATGTGTCATTTTTAGTTTTGCTGTGGAAGATGCAGAAGACAACATCGTTTTTGAAGACGGACAAGGGGTAAACTATTGGAAGCATAAGAATGAGATTTTTTTTCACTGAAAAACACCACTCCAAGAGTTACGATCTGTTGTTGTTTTCTGAATGTTTGTGTTTTACAGAGCTCTAGTAATGCGCCAGTTATTAAGGGTGGAACCCTGATCAAATTAATTGAAAGACTAACTCATCACAAGTATGCAGGTGAGATTTCATTCTTTCCATTTTCGCTTTCATGTCATTTGATAACATTAATAGTAACCTCGTTTTCTCGGTCCGTACTGTAAAATTACGAGTCCTCGTATTTTTTCCGTTGTGACCCAAGCGGAGAAAAGTTGGTCCCTAAGTTTACAGTACGGCCCTCGAACTAGGGTATTAAGAGGTATTTAACAGTTATTGTATTCGCTTTTTAATATGAGGCTTGATAATTCTCGCTATTATGCGAAAACTAAATCCAATAAATGTTTTATCATCCTTATTCCTGAACAATTGTTAGCACACAAAAAGTTGTCATTGTACAGAGAGTCAACTTGCAAGTAAAGAAGTTTATTTTTTTAAGCTTACAACTTTTTGCGCACTATTGAAGCTTAAAGGTCAATTTTACTGCATGTTAACATTCCACGTAAATTAGTTTTCATTCATATGTAAAGTAGAACCAGAAACCCATAAGGGTTGAAACGTGTAACGGGCGTTCACAGGTTGCGAATATTCAGTGCGAACTGATTGGTTGAATGTTTCAGTGCTAAGTACCATATTTGGAAACCCCTCGCTCTTGTTCCAAATATAGTACTTAGCAAATCGAATATTCAGAAGCTTGTTTCGTAGCACACAAGGGGCCGTTACACGTTTCAACCCTTATGAGTTTCTGGTAGAACTCATTACCGTCACAAAAACTTCGCACTTAAACTCGCTTTGAAGAGGAGGCAGACAAAAACTCGGAAATGGCCTAATTTACGATCGTCTATTACTTGAACGAACTGCTGGTCAGTGTGTCTGGTAACGTCACTTCTGCATGCATAAAAACTATTTAAAAATAGAAGAACCGTAGCCAGGGTAAAACATATTTAAAAATTATAAAAAACGTTCACTGGCTATATACAGTTAAAAACTTTCGAGCTTTCGGCTGTCAGGCTACAGCCTTCAATGGAAATGAATGGAAAAAATGATGACAACTACAATATATACAAAAATAGGTGAGACTATAAAAAGAATATAAAAACGGGAAAAATATTTGTCAAAAAAAAAAAATAATTGTTCTTTTTTAAAAGAATGAAGTATTGATTAGGGAGCGGCCTAGAATTGTTATCTGCATGATTTATCGAAGCGGTGTGCCATGATTCCAGTGTCTTGCGGGTACGAGAAGAACCCTTGTCAATCACTTGGGAATTTTTAAAGTCAATAGAGTGATTTGAAGACCAAGCGTGTTTAGCGATGTTGGAGCCTCTTGCGTAAGACTTCACATTCCTCATATGTTCTTTTTTTCTGGTTTCAAAGAATCTGTCAGTCTCGCCAACATAACTCCATGGGAAGTCGGCACAAGATATTTTGTAAACCACGTTAGGTTGAAGATCGATCGGAGGTCGGGACTTAGGAGAGGGAAACTCCTGTAGTAAAGTCTTGAATGGCTTGCTGACAACTCGAATATCATGTTTTCTAAGGAGTCTAGTTAGAGGCTGAGAAATGCCATTAATGTAGGGGAGGACTGCATAATTGGAGAAATCGGAGGGTGCAACCCATTTAAAAAACATGCAAACAAGTTCCTCAGGTGTTGGGATGGGATTTGTTCGCTGAGTAGAAGATTTCTTCTTTAGAATGTTGGAGATAACATTTTGGGGGTAATTGTTAGATCGTAGAGCGTCGATGACATGAGTAAGTTCTTTCTCTTTTCCTTGTTTTGTGCTCGGGAGATTATTTGCGCGATGTAACAAAGTCTCAGCTGTACTGGTCTTGTGTCGTTTGTCATGATGGGAGAAGAAATCTAGATACCTGTCAGTGTGGGTTGGTTTACGGTAAACCTCATTAATGAGATCATTATCCTTGCGAGTAATCAAGGCGTCCAGAAAAGCGGTCTGGTTATTGTTTTCTTCTTCGATGGTAAAGGAGATGTGTTGATCGATACTGTAGAGTGTGTTATGGAAAGAGTCAACGGCGTTTCTTTTAATGATACAGAAACTATCGTCAACATATCGTTTCCATACTTTAGGTGGAACGGGAGTTGTGTTGATGGCCATCTCCTCGATTGCTTCCATACATAAATTGGCAACCACGGGACTGACAGGGCTGCCCATGGCACATGGCTTTCCATTGAAGGCTGTAGCCTGACAGCCGAAAGCTCGAAAGTTTTTAACTGTATATAGCCAGTGAACGTTTTTTATAATTTTTTAATAAAAACTATTGTCTGTAGGTATGACGTAACGGAAGCAGAGCAAGAATTACCAATATGCTTGTAGCCAATCAAAATTGATGTAGTAGCACCAATGTATAATAATGGTCATTCAGTAAATTCTCAACCCCGGATAATGCAATTCTCGTGCTCTGATTGGCTCACTCAATCTCGGTTATCAGTTCATATACCTTATTTTGACCTTATATGCTAAATGATTAGCGTTGCTAAACTAAAAATTTTTGGGCCAGAAGCGAAATTTCTCGTGGTATAAAGCAAAAAAAAAACGTCTTTGTGGAAAGTTTGGCTTGGAAGTTGTTTTGTTTGGAAGTTGGCTTTTTACCATCTCATATCCAACGCGCGCTCATGGAATAATTGTTAATTATCAGTTATCAAATATTGATTAAGCGCCGAAGCGCTAATTGGGAATGCTGCAAGTTATTTCAACTCAAAATTGCTTATGGCCGCAATTTAGATATTCTTTTGTTTTTATTCAAATTAGACCAAGGCAAAATATTCTTTTGAATTTTCACCTCAAGAACGAGGCATCAAGGGCTAATTTGAATAAAATCAAAAGAATATTTAAATGACGGCCATTTTGGAATAAGGTCTATGAGAATAGAGAAAAGCCAAAACACCTTAAATAAAACCTCTCCCCTTTAGAATTGATTAATAAATCAACAAAAGCATTCTACTTATGATAACACCTACAGGAATCAAAGCGTTCAATGTTAATGGAGAGCAAGCTTATCGCCTCCGCATTAACTCTGCTCTTCCTTGGTTCAAACGATTAGCTATAATATTTCCCTTTCTTGAAGAAAACTGATCTGTTTTGACTTACCTTGTTACTTTACAGATCCAACTTTTGTGAGAACATTTCTTACGACGTACCGATCTTTCTGCAAACCAACCGAGCTGCTTGATTATTTAATTCAAAGATATCCTTTTCATATATAAATTAGACATGATACAGATTTGCACTTCTTTCCAGCGGCTAACCCCTTAGAGCTTAATACTTAGAACTTATACTCACATAATATAGTAATATACGGTAATATATAATAGTGAGACTAATACTGGGGGATAATTAACAATTACTCCTCGAGCCCGAATGGGCTCTGACTCAATAGCCCATGAGGCCGAAGGCCATGAGGGCGAGAAGAATAATTGTTTTAGTAAAATCCAACTAGTTGGTCAAAAAAATATCGAGACAAAACATCTTTCGCTAGTTAAAGCTAGACTTTAATTGTTGTTTTGGTTTTCAAAGCCGGCGCTTTTCCCTACTAGTGGGCTATAACAAATAGCCTACTAGTAGCTCAACCAATCAGAACGCAGCATTGATAATAGACCACTAGTTGGATTTTACTAAAAACACTATAGAAGTAACTAAGTAATAAATTAATCGACGAAGGTAAAAGAACAATAAATTAAATTAAGTAGAGAATATTACGATTTATTTATTTATAAGTCGAGGTCTTCGTTCCCTTGATGTTGGCCAAAGCCAGTGATTTGGATTGGATCGCACTGTTTCAAGCCATAATTAGTTCCATGGACGACTTTTACAGATGGAGAATACTATGTGCTAAGATATTTGAATGAGGCCGAAGCAAAGCGCGCCAAGTACTTGATCTACGAGCCGGTTTAATAGATAGTGGATCTCAAAGGTCTATCAGATTGTTTTTTAGTTTTTACATTACCCCTATGGCAAAAGGTGAATTCTGATTGTGCAACGCCGAGAACGAGTCAGTTTTTAGTGGG